>NC_049982.1:23924818-24007608 GCF_000003815.2 Branchiostoma floridae
TTTTCCCACCAACCTCTGCTTGGAGAGTATGTTTGTTTGCTTGTCATGGTGTGTGTCCAAGTTTGTTCTAAGGCTAAGTTGTAACTAGAGACTGTCAGGATAGGTAGGATGAGCATCCAACTTTTTTGGGCAGGCTGGCAGGAAGTGACCATTGGCTCATGAATGGTTAAAAGATGCTACAATCTAAATGATTTCAGATATTCTCAGATCAGTCACAGTCGTAACAGATCTTTTTTATATAAAGGAAAAACTACCGGCCACGAAACAAATATATTTTGCAGCAGGAGGTAAGAATAGGTTTTCCCAGTGATTATAGTATGCAGTTGAGACAATTCTGTAAGTCCAGTTTTGATGCAGTAGAACCCATATTCGCAGTGCTGTAATTTGTTTTGGAGAGGTCATGGCAAAAGGTAACAAGTTGACCATAAAAATCAAACCAGTCCAAAATATTTCCAAAGTTGCAGTATCATGGTCACTAGACTGCAAACATGTGCCTTTTATGCATTCTACGGATAACTTATTTTTTTAGGTTCAAAAGTTTCTCCCAAGTACTTTTTGCCCTTAAAATCACAAGTCCTTTATATTTCGTTACAGTTTGTCTACTTAGAGTCAACTGTTTAAGGATCTAACAGGATCATGTGGATTACTACCTTGGGCAGATGGGCATTAAATGGTCTTTAAGATACCAGCGATGTTTGTTTTTTAATGGTTGTCACTCTTCCTTGGCGGTAGAGCTGGAACCTATTTGGAGTGTGGAGAAGGAATGCACTCCCTGTCACCTGGAGTCATGACCAAGGGAAGAAAGGCTGACACGTCTGCCTGGGGGACTCCTCAAGATCAAGGTCTAAGAAAAAATAAAATCTGTTTTTAGCTAGGGAATGTCTGATTCCAATGTACAGTCCAGTTAGGACTGTTCCTATATATAAAGCCGGTCAATGACTTTGGGCTGCATTTGTGGATTGCCAGTAGGTCACCACCGAATTTTAGAATGGTCAGAAAATCAAGTGTCAGGATGCATTTCAGAAAGAAAAGACCTTAAGAGCTCGTAGGACTTAACAATATGAAGAAATTTGTAGATTTTGTTGCCCCTTTGAGCCTTTGATTGGTACTGCGGCAGAAATTCTGTTTTTCATCATCGTTCATCATGTGGTATCTAGAACATAGGCATAGGAGGCAGTTGTCTAAGCTCAGGCCCCCAAGCAGTTTTTATTGGAACTGCAGGCATGTTTTGATTCCAAAGGTTTTATTCTTCAACAACTGTACTCTATTCATTAGCCGCAGAAAAGCAGGAGCACAAACCCCATTGTACCCACTCTAGTAAACGATTGGATACGCAGATCATCTTTTCCAACCAAAATAAAACGGGTGTCTCTGGCCTTGGATGCAATTGACTCATAGTTTTCTGGTTCGGTAACAACCTGTTAAAAGTTTTAGCTGTAGTCTGCACAATGTTCATTAGTTGTCTGTGATGTTTATTGGCCGATTTAAAAGAAAACAGAGAAAATCGGTGTAAGATTATTCAAAGAAGATGATACTGGTGAGGTGAGGTGAGGTGAGTTGAGGTGAGAAAAAAGATTTCCAGCCAGAGTGAGAGAAAAATGATGTTTTTGATAATAAATTATCTTTTCCATTTTTTGCCACCTGAAAAGGTGATGCGCATCATGTCTAACAACCATTACTATATGATTGGAATAGCCTGATATTTTGTGGCATTATTTCTTCTTCCTCAACAGAAAGGGTAATAAGTGTGTTTCCATGTCTGTGACTATTTTTGCGTTCCCTGCCACTGTGAGTTATGGCGAAACGTGTGTGTGGAATGGCAGTTCTGCTGTGCGGAATAAAATGCCTCAGTCTTGCCATAACTTGTCCCTCCAGTGGTCCGTATCTTTGGCACAAGTTTACAGGGATGTCTTGTTGGGATGTGCCAAAAGTTTGTGGGTGGGTGCGGTGTTTGTTTTTATTGCATATCCATTAAAAATTGCCTATAACACACCAGGTTTGTACTGAAGAGCACAAGCTGCATGTCCCAACAGATTTGTGTGATCCACTTACCCTGGGATGGACCCTTACTCTTTTCATTACCTGTGGTGAGTTCTGTAATTGTGGTTTGGCAAAATGTTAACTTTCCATTCCTTCTGTGACAGTTTTACAAGCTAATGATACACGGTTTGGATACAAGGACACTTAGGCCTCCGTGTGTCTGACTGTGCATGTCTGAGCATGGTTTGTATTAGCACAGACCTTGGATGCGGAGATGGAGACTTCAAAATTCACAGCACAGGTATCCTCTGTGGGAATGTTCCTCCCTCTGTTGGAATGTCCGTCCCATCATAACCTTGATAACAGCGTGCATTTTAGATCAACCAACTAACAGTAGGTAGATTCCTTTTTTTTCACAGGGGACTTAATTTCGCAGGTGGTTTTCGTGGTGTTTCAAGGTTGCGTTTGTTTTGTACAGCAGTAATGCATTGCTAATGCATATTTTTGGTCTTATGAATTTCTGGGAGAACGAAAACGGAAAATAAATGAAGCTTTGTTGATTTTAAAAAAGTACAGCGACTTTCATACGGCCAACTACAAACTTTTATTTCAAAGTAGAAAAAAAAAAAAAAAAAATCTTAGATAATTCATGAAAATTTTGAACCCACAAACAAAATGTCCCGGCCCCATTCTTCTTTCACTAACTATACTCCAGATATTGCATGTCTTTGTTGATGCTATACTAGTCTCCATCTCCACTACAATCACACTCAACATGTTGAAGACCTCTGTAGTCACCTGGTTTTGATGAAGCTCAGGTCTGTACTACAAGTGGGTGGATGGGGTTGGGTTTCCTGTGTGGTAAGCTTCCCTGGAGCTCAGAAATAGACTTGGTTTGAAGTTCTCAACAGGAAAGACATACAGTTGACAATGTATGATTGTTCGTTTATAGTTACAGTTGTAGACACCTCAGTAGAAATGGATGCAGATGTTTGTTTGTCCTGGTGTGTGTCCACAGTTAGTTGAATATTGCAGATTGACAGGATGTGAGGTGGAAGATGGTGTAACCAGGATGGGAAGGTTGGCTTGACCCGGGTCCAAGTTGATACATATAGACAAAATAAGCAACAAATTCAAAATTTGAACAAAAAAACCTTATAAGGTTTAAATCTACGAAATGTTGAATCTGTTGCTTACTACTTAGTTTACATCATAACAACATACTGTATGTTACCATAAAATTTCTGTCTTGTCGTTTATTTTTCTGTCCTCCCAGTGAAAGCCTTTTCAGAAAAAAAAAATCATGAATGATGTACAATATCGTTGTGACTGTCCATAAGGATACACCTATGTACAAGACTATAAAACATTTGTTTACCCTTTTTTAAAACTTGTACACTATGTAGTAGATGTTGTCCAGTACTTGAAGTTACTGTTGCCCCACCTGTGAGATATTGCCCCCAGGATCCCCCTGGATTAGAAAACGTGCAGTGTGCTGCATTCCTCCATTCTATCATGGCAGTGAAGGATTGCTGCCTGGCATTACACTTCCTTCATTTACTGCTGCCTCTAGTGTTTCATTGGGAATCCAGCAGTTTTCTGCTACTTCTGTTATTTATTAGAACTCCTTACTCAGATAACCGGTAAGATGTGCACAAGCATGACTTCTGTCAACTTTTCTACTGAACAGTGTGAAAATGTGTAAAGAACAAGCACAGAGAATATGATTGACTGAAAGCTCTGTAGTCTAGATTTACATGCATTCTATACATGCTTGTATCTAAACAGTTTTACAAGGTACCCTGTGGTATATAGTATCATCTGGTTGGTGAATCACTAGATAACAAAGTTCCAATGTATTTTTATTGTCACCTTTGTCAAGGCTGACCGGTTGTATTTCGCAGCTTAGGTGTCGCTGATAGCAGATGTGTTGCCAAATTTTAAGTATTTATACACAATGTCATAATTGGACTACACATTTCACCTGTGGTCTGCAGTGATTATGCTGAATGTTTACTTGGACTTTTGGCATCTTGTACAAAACAAAACTAGTTGTGCAACAATATTTGTTTTAGTCAAAGATGGTGCTGGTTTCAGCTCCATGTTTTCGTCTGTCTCCAATGCTAAAGTTTGATCGTTGTGATAGGAACTATGCGTTTTCAGTCACAATGTTAGTACTCGATGGTGATTCTGTTTAGGAATAGCACTGGAACATTGTCATAGTGGACTTACATGTAGAGGGTTTGCAGGGTACCAATTCATGCAATAGACAGGAATTATAACAACATTGCCAAGCCCAAACAGATGTGGTGGGGAAGTTATATTACTTACAGCCTGGCTTTGCACTTATCAGTTTTGAAAATGGTGACAGTTTTTTTGGCTCTGTATGAAAGGTAGTATTTGGGTGTAATGTGTTTGGAATATTCTCTGTCTCTTTCCCAGGTGAAAGACGTGGGATTGTTTTTATTACAGTAGAATACAGGTTAACCCCAAAGGACCCCTGGTAGGCCTGCGTAATTAAAGATATTATGTGCATGTTTATGGGAAATGGACTGTTTCTGTTGGCGCGACGGCCGAATTAAACCCCGGGGACGACATTAAATTGCCATTTGGGGGAAGTTGAGTTCTGTTTGAATAGGACGCGCTCAGTGTTAATTTCTTTTTAATGTTTTTCATACAGGCTTTGTGCTATTTTTATGAATCATTAGGGAGGTGGGCCTTTGATGGGGCCCTTTGTTGTCAGTCCCGCACGCTCAGACGGCCACTGCTGATTAGGCACCTGGGAAATGCCGCGGTCTGGGTGCAGATGATGTGTTTTGATAGCTTCTGCCGGACCAACTCCTGATTTTAAGGATCATTCCACCAGATCGTCCATCATGTCGTAAAGCCATCCACTCCATCTCCCAGCATTAATGAGATGAAGATGGGCAAACAAAAGAGTTGAAGAAACAATCAGTGCCTCTCTTTCTCCAAGGACCGTTCCTCATCGATTTCCATGTCAAAAGCATTCTTTTAATTTCTCAGATACCTAACAGGTATTAGCATGTTGTCATTAGGCGGTATCATTGTGATATTTGTTTCTGAAAATATTAGAAAACAGAAATTATCAAATCCTGTCCAGACTGTACTTTAAATCCCACAAACAATGTTTGTATTTTACAATGGAAACTATCAGTATATATTAAGATGAGGTTGTAATCTGGTAGAATCTCTGGTATTTTTGCCAGTAGAGATCTAGATCTCAGAGTAGCGATCAGGATCTACCGGTACAATCAGCTATTCCAACGATAGACGTCTGCAAATTTTAAGATAGGCACTGAAAGACAGTCATAACTTTTCAGCTTTGATTCATGTCACTTTAGATCAACAGATTGGCTGTAAACTCAGGATTTATGCATGGAAGCCTTCCCTTATGCATTCCTAACATCCTGATTGTGGTCTTTGTCATCAGAGATTCTGATGGCGATCTCCATACCAGTAGAATCCACCAGTCATCCAGATCGTAATCTCTTCCCTGACAATATCCATTTCCACATGTAAAAAAGCAGAGCCTGACATCTTCCAGAAATATGTGAAAGCACATTATTTGGCCATTGTTGATATGCTGTATGACAATATAATGCTTTATTTGACACGTTCTTTCCACTTGAACCTTGCAGGTGATCAGAACAACTATGGGAGCTACCCCTACGGTAACCATGGAAACCAGTATGGCGGCACATCCTCATGCAGATATAACCCTAGAGAGGTGGGTACACCCTTACATTTATATGAACTGTAATATATAAACTTATCTTCAGTGACCAGTAAAGCGATTTTAACACTCACACTGCCTAGTAGTATGCAATGTAACCAGGTCAAAGTTGGTGAAAATTGTATTGAAATTAGAAGGTTAACATATCATATATTTGAAGTCAAATGAATAATGTTAAAAACAGACTCACTTTATATCCTGACCTACTGCAACTACTGTTTTTCTTACTCAAACACATCATAAAAAAATATGCATGGTGACCAGCCCCTCCAGCTCTGTCCTGCCACTTGCTACATTATGTTATCAAATACCACAGGGTGTTTGTTACATTGCCAGTAACCATGGTGACAGCCATCTGGTCTAGGTCATTGACCTTATTTGTTTGGAGAAGAAGAAATGAAGGAAAAAACAATGTTTCCTTTCCATGAAGGTAATCATGAAACAACAGTAGCAAGATTAATGGCAGCAAAGAAAGCCAGTACTGAAATTGTGTGTTCGGTTCAAGGGATTCATTCTGTCAGACAACACTACAATATGCAGTATCTGGAAGAAATATCAAACCATAGCTACTCTGACTGCAGTGTTGTAGACGATGCAATAGCTTTTGACATGTGCACCACGTACTCAAAAACATCTGCTTGGCTGCCAATAGCTGCAATGGTGGTAAATGTTGCTGTGTGGAGCCATGTAAAAGGTGAAGTCAAAGTGTTCAGCTGGATTTTGTTTGGATAAGTAATCCCTTACATGGTCAGACTGAACATTGGGATAAATGTTTCCTCCTGGGTTGTGAAAAGGTTCAAACAGTGAAAAAGTATAGGGATGTAAGACACAAGAGAGATCCATGCATACTATTTCTTAATCATAAACTAAACTTCATTGCACACAAACAAGCCGCCAGGGAGCCCCAAATCCAATCTTTTCAAGGTCTCATCAAGACCTACCCACGTACCAAATATCAATACCATCCGTCAAGGCGTTGTGGAGTTATGCTGGTCAACTACAAACACACAGAGTCACAAACGGTACCAAAAACATAATCTTCTAGCAAAGGTAGAAATAGAAATTAGAGTTGATCGACAGGTACAACTTACAAGCACTGCTGAGAAACTAAGCGACTTTCTGTACTGAGCTTTGGATTTAGCAGGTTCATATGCTCGCAAACTTATCACTGAAACATTGCTGTTGAGGAAGCACTGTTGTCTAGTGGCAAGCCCAGCGGATGTTGAAATACAGCAGGCAAAGTAGGCCTGACATTTTACATGACTAGGAATTGGTCACAATGGGAGATATGGAGCAAATGAAGATGGGACTCAGGGATATATTAGAGATTGTTTATTCTTTGGCACATTGGGACCCACAGTCCAAACTGATATCTGTGCAGTGTGGTTAAGATATTGCTGTCAGGGAGGAGTAACTGTTACAGTGATATAGTACATGTATATGGAATCCACAAAGAGAGACGAATACAAGAAAGTGAAAACCGTGATTTAAAAAAAAAAACACCAGGTCCTTGTTATACAATGATCTTCAATCTGTTGACATTGTAGGGCAAGAGAGTTTGGAATAGTTGAACAGATTTAGAACATTGGAAAATGTGATGCAATTAGCATATTTGCAGCAAGAATGTCAAGGAAATACAACAAGAATGTGCAGATGATTGGATTAAGTGCTTCTAAAGCAATTTGTGTTCAAGTGAGAAAACTTTTATGTCCTTAAAAGTAGATCCCTTAATTCACTGTTCAACTAATGTTCTCAGCCAAACAGAAAGTGAAGGTGAGCCAAGGAAATCGAAGTTTCTAAACTGGAATATTATGAACTTGTGTCATGGCCAGTCTCCTGGGTTTGGTCAAATCTGCAAGAAACGAGTCTTCATGACACTAACAAGACCATTAAAACTTTGAGGATGAGAAAGTCCCGTCGACAAAGCGCCAGAGGTTGAGAAGAATTGCCGCGGCACCCACAGTTCACTAAGAGAATGCCCGCTGGCTCTCACGTGTAGTTTTATGGGCCGAGGCACAGACCAAACCAAGCGGTCTCATTAGGCGCGTGCCCGAAACACCTGTCGTAATTGGATTGTTACAAGATTACATCGTGTGTGCGGGGGGCCCTGGGTACGTCCAGACTGCCTGATGTAATCACGAATCCACCTTGTCCGGCTATGGTCGCAATTCATACCAACTGCACCTGGTCTACCTGGCTTTAAACCTGCCCTTTTGAGGTAGCCTGTCAGACACAATAAAACAAGCACATAAGCTCGCACATCCCTAATCAGGCTTCGGGAGCTGCGTGTTTTACCCACACGAGGAGAGCGCGGCACGTCGATCCTCGCACCGTATGGTCGTACCTCCAGGCAACAACGTAACACTCCAGAGAGGCAATTAAAGTTTAAACGTTGGTAATTGGAGTGACTTTGGGATAATTAATCTTTCCCGCTGCCAGCAGAGGTGGTGATGTAGGTAACTACCTGCAGCACTACACACATCATTTTCTGCATCATTTCACCCCTGGCTTGTTATAGCCATGTTACACTATCAAAAGAAGTCGGAATGATTGTCAGTTCCCATTGCTAGCCCTCTGTAATGAGCAGGGAAACAGCATAGATTTTCAGTTAGAGTTCCGTCTCCACACCTCGCAGCAATTTCCCTGTCAATCAGCCAACTAAACAGCTTTCAGTGTGTACGTAACCGGGTAGAAGATCGGGGTAATTGAGTAATTGTCGATTGCCGCAGCATGTCTCTCGTTGTTTTCACGCTAAATGGATCAAAGCGATGAATAAAACTGAAGTTCGTCATGCCGAAACAACGGGAGACGAGGCAGCTAACTAGTACCCAGTGCTCCACCTGTATAATGCTCTTCTTTTCATTCAACGAAATGTCTACTATCTGGAGACTCTAGAAAGCTTGAGTTTCGAAAGTGTTGCCCACATCATAGCCAGACAAATGTATGATATTGAATATTTGCCATCCCACATTCACACACAGCTAAGCAGGGCAACAATGTACATGCAATGTATATCTCCAAGCAGTTTACAGCAAAGTATATCTCCAAAATGCTAGTTACAACTCTCGTAAGCATGTTGTGTATCCTATGGTTGCCACATAATTTTGTTACTTTACTACATTCAAGTATGTATGCCCCAGATATCAAGACATTCTTGAGAAGGCCTTGATAAACTTAAATCCTTTTTTAGTAACAGAATTATTAGATTTGCCGATAATGCTTAATACAAAAACGTATATTTTGCTAGGATGAAATTGAAACATAAAAGTGACCTATATTGTGTTTCGAATTATGAGAGTTGACGTTAAGTGCTTTAATACAAACACGTTTCGCTACGATGAAATTGAAAAAAGACAAACGACCAATATTGTGTTTTCCTAAAATTTTTGAAACCGTAATTTTCGCAGTAGTAAACCGACCCCTACTATGAATCTGCTAATGGAACAATCCCCTCGGAGGAGTCATCTGGTATAATCTGTTGTGTGATGAGACACGGAGCAATAAACATGATACACCAGGGACTGACAATCTCACTAATGAACGTCTCTGTAATTAGGTAATTAGCAGGAAGGAGACAGATAGACCAGGCTGTTAAACGATGTGTGTTTGCAAACTTTGCTTTTAGAGGTGTTGTAATATAATGGAGACAGACACAAGGACTTTTCTATAGGATTATGCTAAAATAAATTGTGTCTTAAAACCAATCTTTAACAAAAGTAAATGTCGAAACGGGTAATGTGAGCGCTCTTGATTCCGCTGTATACCCTAAAACTGCCACATGAGAAACTGAAAGAAACAGTATTATCAAGGCCTTTAATAGGAATGTCTTGAACACCTGGATATCTGAAATGTACATACACGTACCTCATAGATTACTGATGGTGCATTATAAATTTCTTACATTTCACATTTTTCTATGCATTTATTTCTTTGATAAACATAAATATAACATCCACAGCATCTATTGCTTACAGTACTACACTTTTTATTGCTTACAGTACTACACTTTTTATTTTCTATAAGGTTTATAGACCTCATGACATGTTACCCAGTGTGATGACTTCTTTACAAGCTTGAAGTATTCCACATAGAAGACCTCTTTTGCTTTTTATAGCATATCTCACATATGATATATGGAAGATTCTTTGCATACAGCCAAATTGTGAGGACACGTATCTGGTAACATTTCATTCATCCTTCTGCCACCTTCCTCAGGGAACTATGTACATGTTCTTCTTGCCACAACATGTACATGTATGAATATGGCATACAAACTACAGAAATATTGGCAGGTTTTCATTACGTATTTGAAAACATTTTATTTAACCCTTTAACTGCCAGAGCGTAGCCCAACAGAATGCTCTCAGTACCAGGGATTGACGGGTAACCTCTTAAAAGAATCTCACGAACAAGGTCAACGCCCCTAACTTCCTGGTTTCACACGCTACACATGTATCATTGGGGTATACTGGATATATCAGGGCACGTCACATAGGGCGTATATCTGCATGCCGGATGTATTAGGGCTTGGCAGCTTAAGGTTAATATCCTGGTGAAACTACTAACAGTAACAGGGTGGGAGTTGTTATGGAGAAGAATACCCAACATGAGTTGGCTTTCACAATGACAACAGTAATGTTGGTCTAACTTGTCGTGTTTTTCATTTGGTTGTCAGGGCGGAAACATGGCGGACCCCAACAGGAGAGACTGTATGGAGGAGTCAGGCAGTACAGAGGACCAGGCCTCCATGAACTTTTGTACTGCCAGGGAACAACTGGTAAGCCATGATTTAATCTGGAGAATTCCTTGTTTGGTTCTTTCTTGTTGTTTTTTGTATTGCATACTCTGTGCGTCTTGCCAACACGTCCAACCTCTGCAAGACAGGGAAGAACGGACGTTAAACCAGATAGTGAGTGCGAGTGTGTGTAAAAATGCCTTATGGCATAACACACCAGGTCTGAACAGCAGTACAACCTGCATCCCTGAACAGATTAAATTGAACAACTCACACCGGGAAGGACCCCTACTCTTATTGATAGCTGGTTCTTTAAAGTGCTTGAGGTGCTGTTCTCACAAACCTGTTTGTCTTCAAGGCATTCAACGTAAGATTAGAACCATTTCTGAGGTCAGTTGTTTCCTCTACGTCCGTGTTTGAGGAGAGATCAGCCACACCTTCAGCACATTAAAGAACCCATCACACTTATGGAAATAGTAGGGGTCCTTCCTAGTGTGAAGTGGCTTCCGCAGGTTGAACTTTGAATTTTGTTTACTAGTTTACTAGTTATGCTAAACAAACAAACAATGTTATTATGTCTGGTCCTTTCTTTATTTGATAGGCTGTAAATCAACCCAATTGCAAATCATAATACTATTCAGGGAGTGAAAATGCGACGTCATTGCGTCTTTTCTTTTGCTAAAGTTCGGTAACCAGACGCGTAGTCAAAGAAAGGTACAAAAATCATTTGAAATGAGATTTTATTTTTCGGGCCAAGAAAGTCAAAGAAATTTGTCAAAGGTTCGCAGAAAATGCTCAGGAAATATTAGATTTGAAAGAAGTTACAGGTCATAGTTGTTGAAAACTATCGACCTGTCTGCCATGCTCACAGATAGGTTGTATATTCGTGTCCATAATGTTGCACTTATTTAGTAAAGATGGCTGAATAATTGTGTTTCTGTGGATTTACATTTTGCAGTATGGATGTCATAACCACAACCATATCATGTTTTGTAGGAGTGTATATTTCCTTCATATTTGATGCATGAGAAACAATTCTTCGTTTTATGTGAAGAAAAAAAATTCAACATTTTGTGCTACTGGGGAATTTTCAGTTTTTTTCCAGAACTTTTTTTGCTATCACTCAAGTATCAGTCCCTAGTTGCCATATCTTTTGTTTCCATGCATCTCCAATATACCATTACCATGTCATTTATCATAGATTTTCCTAAACTGTGTAATGAAACGTAATACAGTTAGATGTACATGTGCAGCTGATATGACACACATAAATAGCATGCAGTCTAATAAGTTAAGCCTCCCCTTCTACACATGTATATACATAAAGCGCCAAGCTTACATGCATTTATAAACGTCATGCCAGTGTTAAGTAAAATAAGCAATTATCTTGAGTAATCTACGTGGAGACAACATGTCTAGCATAACTTCAAACCTACCGTTTACCGTAACACCAGAGATAATCCGTGCTTAAGTTCTTTATCCTCCCAACATTTCCCCTACATTTCAGCAAAACGTATTAAACCCAATTTATGTAGATCACCCATGCGTGATTGAAATGTCCTTCAGTATTTTATGGGCTATAAAATCGTTAAAAAAAAACAATTCCCTATCCATAAAACAACCAATGTTTTCCGTGGAGGACAGTTAGGTCTTGGGATTTGAGATAAAAAAGACTCGGCCTTAGGCAGGCTCAGAGTAATAGCAAAGAAATAAAATGCAAGCTTTCATATTGCGCTGCAGTGGAAATCCAGGTAAAAGAATGACATAGTTTTTACCATGGATAGATCAAGCTTGGGAGGCAAGTCTCTGATCCCCTGCAAGATTTATCGCTGACTCTCAAGTTCCTCTTTATTGTTTGAGGAATTGGCGGGTTGGATCCGTTAATCACGGCGAGATCACCAGCCCTGTCGTGTCGACAAGCGGGAAAGTTTTGCGGATAAGGACTCGCGAGTCGCTGCGTGCCCGGAGGGGACAGCGGGGAGAGACCGCGCGGCTGATATTCCGTCTGACTCAGCTAAAGAGATGGGGAGGGTGGGACGCTGCAGGGGAATCTGCCATCTAGCAGGGAAAGAGTGGCGTTGACATGTGCTATGTATGAGATGGCTGTCGCTTGATTCCCCGGTGATAGGACACTTCTGCATGGGGAGGCATTTGTCAACTGCTTAATTGTGTATGGTGGAAAAGTCTGTGAACAGCACAGGGTGATAGCTGAGGCAGCAAAATCAACGTTACTTAAACAAAAGTGGCTAAAAACTGAAATACTCAATGTATGAAACATAAACCAGCATTCCAAAGGTAAAATGTCATTGGTCCAGTACACATGGTTCATTGTGAAGTGAGGGAAGTAAACCAACAATGTACTACTACTACTACAGTAGTAGTAACTACTACTACAAATTTACTACTACTACTATTACTACTATTTCTACAACTTCTACTACTATTACTACTTCTGCTAACATCATTGCAGTGTGAAACTGAGGTAGCAAGATTGACTTGAGCAGTGTTTTCTAAAATCTTTGTCAGAGATGCAAAAATATAGCAAGATGTAGCAAAACACTAACTAACGTTCCACAGCAAAAAGACTGGTCAATTGCCTACTGCAGAAAGTCTGAGAATAGCATGGACTGAAAGCTGATGAGGCCGCTAAATCTACAGTAAGCTCTAAATCTTAAAGTAAAACATGGTCATCAACATTCCAGATCCAAACAGTGTTTTATTTATTGATGAATATTTAGGGTAGTCGCTTCAAGTCAAGCTCTTCCATTCTAAATGGACTCTGGACTGAGTTTTAGCAAATTAAACTGTTCGTGAACTACAAAGTATACTTTACAGCAGTCAAAACGCATTCTAAGTGTATGAATATCCACAGCTCTTCAGAAACGCTGTCCAAAGTACAATTCATTCATTTGAATTTGCAGCAGTCGCTGTGACAACTGTTTTGCTGTTTCTTTGAAGCCACCATCGTAACACATTCGAAGAGCATGCATGTATCTTCGCTGTGTGGTTGTTTCAAGAGGTCGCCATTTAAAACTGAGACCTTGAATTGGCTGCGGAAATGTGGAAACTCACAGTATGTTGGTCTCTTTTTATGCTTCCTGTGCACGGGTGTCCCAGAAATAGACACAGCTTACATGATTAGATTGGTCTGATATATTCCACATCCTGTGTGTGTGCATTGCCTCTAGGCTGCAGCCCTACACTCTTACATGCTTAAGACAAGGAAACTGCACACAATTAGGACGACTTGCACTTTGCAACCAGCGGCAGAAACAGCCATTACGCAGCCAGGTCAGCGCTACTTCTAATTGGCAGGCAGAGATAAACAAGCTCTCCCGGGGTTTAACGTCAAGTTGATTTGTAAAGCAAAGAACTTGAAAGGACTCCATCTTACTATGTGTGATTATAGATTCTCAGTTGAAGATTTTCAGCCAAAATTGCTGTCACAAAATGTGGGCACCAACTCAGTTGCCTGGAAAGATTCCAATAGAAAATACTGGGAGGGTTAAAACGTCGCTTCTTTGTAAGATTGATCCCTTTTATCAACAGTTTCTATACTGTAATAAGCAGGTACAGTAAGGTACCCAGTACTGTAAGTAGTTACTAAAGAATAGAGTAGCTTGTGATAGAAAGATCCATATTCTAGACTAAAATTTTGAATTCTATCTCGTTGGAGAAGTTCATCAGTCTCGTATGAATACAGTTAATGTAAATTTTCTTCGAGCAATGACTGTTTTCAAAGGTGAGGTACACATGTACATACCTGCATCAGAAAATGGCATGGAATGAAAATGAAAAAAAATCAAACTCAAAGAATAATTTTGATACCTGCTTTAATGTCTGCCTAACTTACAACTGAACTTCGTGCACATATCGTAACAAGGTATTAACAAAGACAATGCCAAGTGTTGGTCTTCTATTTGTTTGTTTTTTAAGCAAAGACATCCCAGGGAAAAATGTTTAGGAGAGGATTTTTATTGGCATACCAATAGTGTTGAAGGAACACTTGAAGCCTTTTGCACTTTTCTTGTAGGATTTGAAATGTCAGCCACCCAGGGAATCCATCACACTTATTGTTAAAACTTCTATATGGGAGACCCACTGTGTTCATCACCCGCGGGAATAAAGTCCATAAAATGTCGCTCTCCCCAGCGTCGTGCCTCCGATAACGGCGACCAGATAATGCATCCGACAGCCCAGTAAGGTTAACCGTGCTAGCCTTTTATTATTGCCGTAATCACTTGTATAATTCAGGGTGCCCCAGGATTCCCTGGGCGGGCGGGTACTCAAGTTGTGGGATGCACCGCTGAAGTGGCCAGTACTTTTGAACTTCGGCGTCGGTGATTTTTCAAGTGGTTCGGTTGAAAGCAGCATGTGTGCTCACTTCAAGGAACGGTGCCTTTAACAACCGCCGCGGTGAAATGCCACTGTAGAACATATAGGCTGCATGAAGGGGTGGTAAATAGTTTCATCAGGTTGGTAGCACCCCTTTTGCACTAGAAGCTGTGACCACTTTGCAAACACTGAGCGACCAAAGATTTGACAGATCGCTTAATGAATTTCATACTATAGATAAAGAAGAATTTTTTTGTGTTTTGTTCTTGTTTCAATCATACTTTAACATCTTGCCAACTAGTGTTTGTTGTTATCTGTTATTTGAAATCAAGGGTAACACAAGTCCTATTTTGGTCGCCGCTTGGTCAGTCAGAGATTGCTGACTAGTGTAAAGGGGGCCTACTCAGTTCAAAAGTTGCCAGATAAGTTTTCTAAATCAGAGAGACAGGCAGGATGGGAAGGTTGGCTTGGCACCTGTCCAAAGATGGTCCTTCAAGGTGGCATTGATAAAACAACAGAATTAGCAAGAAATTCACAAAAAGATTGTTATCACATATAGCTATTACTAATACTAACTTTTGGGCTTTCTAACACTGTTTATACCATAGCGAAAGAATCAACATTGCAGAAAAAAAAACAAATTCACAAAATGTCCACATGTTTCATGGAGGTATGAGTGAGTATACATTGTACGATCTCCAAGTTCTAGTGGTAAAACACTTACAGCATCAGGTTTATTGGCATCCCATCAACTCACATCCATTTATTGTTGCCCCCTCAAGGATATAATTTGCTGGCTCTTCCACAGTCCCAGCAGTGTATGTATGGAAAATAAAAGTTTCCTATAAAGGGGTGGGGAAAGCTCTAGCAACTAATAACAACTTTTTCTTCCAGGCAGGTTTCTCAATTGTCCTGGTTTAGGGAGTTCAAGGTTTTGTTTTGAGTACACACACACGCACACACACAAGTGCGCACACACACAAGTGTGCACACACGCGCACACACACACACACACACATACTGTCAGGAGACGATCATGTTTTTTATGTCATTACAGTACATTCGGTAAGATATGTTGAGTGCAAACTTGTAAGCGCTACAAAAAGTGCTATTTTTATCAACTTTCCTTAAATTTTCCCTCTCAACAGGCCATCAACAACCAGAAGAAGTATGGCCGCTCCAAGATGCCCACGCCGACTGCGTCTTCGTACGGGACTGTAAAGAAATCCTTGGGCGCGCGGCCCCGAGGGCCTTCTAGCAAATTTGTGCCACCTGTGCTGAACAAGGAGGATTCCAGCGATGATGGGTGGGTGATTTTTTCATGGCCGTCGAAACGGCACTCTCGGGGGTTTGTCTTTGTTTGTTGACAACTTGATCGTCGGGCGGGCGATAAATGGCCTGTCCTTGGTGCCGCTTCCTGTCGTCACCATCGAGCGATACACGGGGAAAATCCTCGGCAGGCGCGAGAACATTCCGACAGTTCGGTAACGACAAGTGCTGACCCGGGATGGAACGTTCGGAGCTCTCGGCGGATTGGCTGATTCCCACTTAATGCCATAGTTTGACCCACTTCCCAAATATTAGTGCGGTGGGAAACATTAAGTGCCGTTGTCATCCATTCTGCGATCAAAAATCATTTGTTATCTCGCGCCCAGCGCCGGAGATGCCGAGGCAAATGCGGCCTAATGGGGTATAATCAAGCAGGCCAAGCGAGTGTGGAGTTTGCTTAGTTGTCCTTGGCATTGTTGTAAATCATGACTCGGAAACCATTATACTACAATTCATGTAGTTGAAGAAAGAAAGTTACGTTCCCCATGGACTTGGCTCTGTTTCCGGCACTTTTAAAGATTTGGTGGGGTAGGTGTGGGGGTTTGGCTAAACAAGTTGTACATGTATGTGTAGTTTACTTGAAAGTCTGGCAAGTCTGAACATTTCAAGTTATACTTTAACAATGTACATACAAGGGCATATTTAAACATTCAGTCATAGGTCATAGAAATCCACTTATGGTCACATAACTGTCTCTTGGCATTGTAAAGTTGGCCTTTGTTCATGTATAAATCTGTAAGATTACAGTCACATGGATGTTTTCCTGGCGTGTTGCAGGGGCCAGCTGGTAAGACGAGCGGGGCCCAATAAGCAGGCAGGGATGGCTCCAAACGGAGGGGAGCCGCTAGATGAGAGACTGAAAAATATTGAGCCAAAGTTGATCGAAATGATCCAGAATGAGGTAACTTACTTTTGGTTGTTGTCCAAAAAGTTTGTATTTCTTTTCTTTGACCCATTGATGTGTGTATGTACATGAGTATGTGGATGTGGAAGGAAGTCACTTTTTTTATTTTGGTTTCGGAAAAGAATTTAGTATGTTTTTGTTTCGTTTTTCAGAAACCTCAGCCAGTGTTCCTACTTTTTGTCTGGTATATGGCAAATTATGTTGCACAACAATGTGCAGTACAGCATTTTTAACATTGTTTCAGAAAGGTTGCAAGTTGATATCCATGTTTGACTATCGATATAGCATCCACACCAAGAAACTACATTCTAGATGATAAATGATGTTGTGACAAATACTTCATGTTAGAGTTACTTTGCTATCTTGTTCTGTGCTGTAACCGCAGGGTTGCTAGTTGTTCTGAGACTTTGCGAACAGAGCCTAACTTCAGGCGCGGGGAAAACGCGTACGAAACAAATGTTTATCTCCAGTCAAAGACCATCTTGATTTGTGCTTGTGGATAGCGAAATCATACGTTGTCAGCAAGTATCTTGCCAAGGCTGGTGTAGAATTCTCTGTAGATCTATCTATCATGTGTCTCCTGAAGTGATGGATGGCCAGTGCCTCAGAAGAAGGGCCCAGGCTGAACCAAATTGAATCATTCGTTGTCAAATGCTTCAAAACGAATGTGGCTGGATAAGATTTGACCATGCATATTTCCAAAAGACCACATCTATTGGGTCAAACTTTACATTAATCAGCCCCAAGATTTAATTGTACAATTGCAATTTTAAGATGACAAAGTTCAAAGATGTTGCAAGGGAACCCAAATCACAAATTTTTATTATCCCAGAATGTTGTTAGATTTTTCTACTATTTTCTAAAACATGGACCTTGTGGATATGCCATAATGATAAGTATGCATGTTATTGTACTAGTATTGCTTTGTTCCTTAAATTGTGTTTACCATCACCTTTTTGTTTATTCTTCTTAAAAACCTCTAGAAGTTTACCTCCTTTTCCTAATGGCAAGGAATGACCAATTGCATTCCATTTCAAAGATGCATTACTATAGAGAAAACATTACGCTAGCATGTAGCAAAACCCTCCTTTTTCCGTATCAATTTTTTTTGAAAATTGGCATTGCATTATGTATTTTATAAGATAGTATCCAGGAATATTACCCTGAATACAACATCATGATGATTCAATTTAAAGTATCCTAAACACTTGAGCCATATTGTAATGCAATGTTTTAATACAGGACAGTTTGAAGCTTATGCCACACAAATTCAATTTATTGGTTCTCAGACTCTTTTGCATAATATGTGACTTAAGCAAAATAGGAAATCAGAAAAACGAAAGGCTGGTAGGAATACTGTTATAACTCTGCTCACCCCCTGAAACTGTACGTGTGTATACCAAGGTACAGCCCTTTCCCCTAGAGTCAGTTTTTCTGTTGATATTCCAACATAGCTTTATCTTATTTACATCCGAGAACCAAGGAACGACATTGGTGTGGCCTTATCTGAAGATTTTTGCCTCCCACCCCAAGAGTATTAGCCCAAAGTTTCTTGTGTACAGCACACTGGAACACTGGTGTACCCCATGTAGTAGTGAGAGTGATGGATCATGCCAGGCATCGCTAGTGAAAGTTGGGAATTCCCCGAGCGGGAATTTTCCCCCTGGAATGTGTTTGAGTAGCATTCTCCATCTTCTCAATTTCCACAGTTAAGTTCATCGATCTGGAATGATGCGGGATGAATTTTTAAGCAACCCCCGGTCACATTACCATATCAGTGTCTCCCCTCAATACAGACTGGTTCACACCAGTGGCTACAGGCAGCACAATTTACACATGAGATGTCCGATAGATTGTAATTATGTCCTTGACATTAATTATGATTTTCCAATAATGCATGAATGTTTAACGAACTCAAGTCGTCATATTATATATATACAAAAAGTAGGTAAATTTGTCTTCCACTACCTCAAAAGAAGAAGTCAAAGCCAACAAAGCTACCTCAATGTATATTTCAGAATGCAATATAATGTAGGAACTAATTCTATCTATCTTTTCTCTTCCCTCATTACCTCAATGAAAAGCTACCTGTAGGCTGATTTGAGCTTCTACTAATGAATAAATAAAGGTTCAAACAAAATCTTTCTTACATCTACACTGTATGTTACAATTCATTAGCTCTTGGGCATGTTTTTGCAAAAAAGTAAATATCATTATTTCAATCCACCTTAAACGTTCCGTTCATTGAGACAATGTGTCGACTGTCATGATTCCGCTGCGTACTTGAAAATAACACATTTGGGAAAAAATGGTGAAGTCAAAGTGATCCACAAATGAGGCATCAGTAATCTCACACTTAATGTTATCTATTGAAGACGTTCTTTTTTAAAAAGTGTTTCTTGAGAAGGCCTTGATACTGCCGTTTTGATAATGTGGTGGCAAAATTGTCTTGAACAATTTAAAGTTGCAACAGTTTGAGGCAGAGGCTCAGATTTGATTTGGCTGTTATCATGGCAAACTAGACATTACTTTCAACTTGTGACACTTTCAGACCTCCAGCTCTGTTCACAAGTATATATATCCACTAGTTATCTGAATTGTTTAGGTTGACGCAGAAAAGATCACCTTCAGGTTCTTGTACAAAATGTTTGTCCAATGTTGTACCAACTAACTACCTCACTAAATAGGTCCCATGAGAAGGAGACTGCATCAGTCTATTTTAGAAGCCTCACAGGAAGATGCTGTAATGGCTTAATGATGTGCTGTGGTAATGTGAGGTTATTTTTTGCTCCAAAACATGTAAAAATCTTATCTTATAAGATTGGAGTACAAGACCAGAAACATCGTTCTTGCATCCAAGATGAATTTACAACATTGGTACAAGATATTTTGTGTATTTTATGGTCCAAAAATGAAGAATTACCAATATTGTTCAGAAAGCAACAGCATTATCTCCATTATACTCCAATGTGATGACTGCACCATCTTCAAAACAAAAGATACAAAAAAACAGAAGTTCCTCTGCAGTGCCATAAAAAAATGCTGCTGGGCCCAAAATCTAATTGTTTTAAGGTATCATTAAGAAACGTAATACCAAATTTCAAGACAAGTAACAGGTCTTGCAAAATAGTCTGTGCCATGCAATCAAATATAAAATTAGTATAACATATAATGTATAAACATAAAGTATAACCATGGTGCATGAAATAGACGTGCCGTCTTCTCGGGCAAGACAGTCGCTTATATAATATATCAATAATGGATGTAATTAAAACAACTTATAAGTTTGTTAATTTTTCCTGCCCAGACTCGGTACTTTTTGAGCATTGCTATTGAATGTTTGTGCTCGTTGCTGTCTGCACGGGGCTTTACTCCCAGTAATCATACATGAGACAGGTACTTTCCTGTAGTTGTAAAAAAATTTGATGGGTCAGACCGTTAGTACCCACCCTATGATTCTGCCGCTTCCTTTTGATTGATGGTTTCAGATATCATTCCTGAATGGACGGGAATTCCACAGGTAAAGTTCGTTAGCCCCTAACGAGACTGAGAATTAGGAATGCCAGCAACTAATTAGCCCCTTTCCCAGCGTGAGGAGACAAATTTAGGAGGAAAATTTGCCGGTGGGCTCAGCAGACAGCAGCTTATGAGCGTGGGGCAGGGAGCCGTGACGGAGCTAGCGAGAAATAACTGGCAGGGAGAGCAGGCTGTCAACATGCCACTCTTCGGTAGGGTAATTAAACTGGGCACCCCTGTGCATTAGACCAACAGTCACAGGCTCATCATCTCTTTTGCTCAGATTACTTGTGGGAAGTGTAGGGATTCCTTTATCCATGTACTCGTTCCAGCGCACGGGGTACTTAAGATGTGCATTTTATCTAGCCAGCGCAGAGCCTATACCACATTATGAAAGCTTTCTAGCCCATTTAGATCACCGGCGACAACCATAAAAAAAACCTCTGAAGATTTGTTATACGTGTAGCTGCCATGTTACTATAGCTATTTCCACTGATACCCATACATATATAACAGGACTGTTGCAACCCTACTTGATATTACATGCATATAATACTTCATTGAGTGTTAGATGAACGACAAAATTGATTGACAAGACATGGTCAACTACATGATTATTTTATTGGTAGACATGATTAAAGAATTCCATTTTCCTTTCCAACTGTTGCTTTAACAAGAGTGAACTGCCCGTAAAGCACCTTTTAGATTTAAGCTTAGGCCACCGAACAAAACTAACACTGCCATAAAAGTAATCGGTACTCAAAGATACTGCTGAGATTTGTGAAACTGTACTAAACACAGCAGCAGAGCTGTTGAAAATGAAATCTTTTCAGTGTGAAATTTATCTCGGTACTTTTGATGTGTGGAAGACGGTAAATTTCTTCAGTAACGTATCAAACCTTAAAGAGTCATTCTTGACGTGGTTGTCTTCATCCTTTTGTGTAAATGTGTGTTTAGGAATGAATCAAGTAGCTTTTAGATGTTTATGAGTACAAAGCTGGCTGCAGCTTGCCTGTAAAAAAGGTGTAAGTTTTACATGCTGTACTTACGCCTGGCTGTCATAGCAATGGTAAATGGTATCCTGTAAAAGGGTATTGACGCATCCAGGGATTCAGTTCAATTTTACTGTAGTCCGCAAGTTCTTGTTATACATGGAATGAGGGCCATACTGTTGAAAATGTGAAGGAATAGCTCTTAGTTATGCCGCTAAATCCCCCCGTCTTGTTGCGAATCTACCAGCCGCGGATTTAGCCCGCCCCGAAATTGAAGTTTCTCCATACGATGATTGATGCTGTCAAAGTTTTTCAATTTGCTGCATCACTCAAGACAGGTGAGCTTTACGCGGCCTGCGGGTGTGCTTTCCAGGACATTCATTCCTGACTCCACCGCCAGCCCTGCTCCCGCGGTACCTACCAAAAGTGCAAAATACCCTTTTAATGTTCACTCAGCAAAATGTGTTAAGCGCTGCTCCAACGCAGCCGTTTAGTGCATTTAATTGAATGAGCACAAGGTGTTGAGCCGGGGAGAGCCGGGCTCGCGGAAAGCCTACCCTGGCATTGAAAGTGACGAAGGGGACATTCCGCCCGTCCAAGCAGAAAACCCGCTCACAACGTCCAGCCTCCCCGAGGGGCCGTTCTTCTGCCGACTTTCCGTCCCTCGCTAGCAAAAATCCTTCGTCATCTTCTTTGCGCGAAGACTCGGTAACTAGGATGAGGGTACTTGGTGGAAGGAGCCAGCCTTGCATGACAATTTAGTGGAAAGGTCTGTAGAAGGCCCAGAGGGATGAGAATATGTGCCTCCTGTGTGTTAAGTTGTTGTCTGGAGAGAGGGATGCATTTTGCACCATGTAACTACATGTATCCATCTTCCAGGCCCATTAATGGAGCCTTATATTGCCAGAATGTTGTGTAAAAAGGCCCCCTCCCATGGAGCCAATTTGGCCTGACGCCTTGCTCACTTTCGCCGTACTGAGCATTTTTAATGCACATTGTTTCAGATAATGGACCACGGCCCCCCTGTGTCCTGGGACGACATCGCCGGGCTGGAATTCGCCAAAGCCACCATCAAGGAGATCGTGATTTGGCCAATGCTCAGGCCGTAAGCGCCCATTTGCTTTAAATCACCACGTATTCCCCCCAACTTTCCCTGTACTAAGCGTATTAGTCACCGCTTATCTGTGGACAGGATCTGCTTAGGTAGCATCCCCAGTCTGACTCCACAACAGATTTTATGGCAAAATAATGAATATCTGAGCAGATTAGCCGCGGAAATGTGTGTTTTCTGTCTGAGCAGGGTGAAGGTGGCAGGATTGAGTGGTAGCCAACTCCGCAGAGAGCGCCAAAATTTCCTACGCTAGAACGGACACGGATTTGCGCCCACTGAGAACATTACATGGACGGAAATGAGCTAATAATACAACTTGGGCCCAATAAAAGGGATTTCGCCTAATACATTAGAAAATGACAGGCATTAGCTTTGGAGACAGGCATGTTTTTGACCGGGCAAATTAGGAGTGTTCAAGCTATTGAGTAGAGCCGTGAATACAAATACATATTGCGATATGATTTGCTGTGTGTCTGATTGCACGTCCATTTGGAACACTCACCAACACCCGAAAAGATTTCTCTAGATCTTTGGAGTTTGGGCATGGTGACGTCATTCTTTGGCTGAACTTAAAATATTAGCACAAATTTGTGTACTTGTAAAAGCTTCCTTTTATTTGACGTACTCCAAATACTATAAGTCCACACACTCTTTTTTTTAAGTCGTACATTATCCTGCCACTAAAAGAATTTGTTTTAGAATTACATGTTTTTAAAATTCTCTTAATAAGTACGTTCAAAATGTTTGCATTGGATTGAATTTGACAAATGAATTATTATACCCAGGTAGTACAGTAACTTTTTTTATGACCTACAAAACATTACGTCAAGTTGTGCTTCCTTTTTCCCTGTTGTAGGGACATTTTCAAGGGGCTTCGAGGACCTCCCAAAGGGCTTTTATTGTTTGGGCCTCCTGGAACGGGAAAAACCTTGATAGGTAAGCCTTGTGTTGTCTATGGTTGGGGAGTAAAACATGACGTGTGCATTTGTCTTTGCTGTGATATTTGTAACATTTGTAATCAACCAGGGAATAGAGGAAACGTTCAAAAAAAGAGGAAATACAAATAGATCATTTAACATAGCAGGACTGTCTCCAGTAAGTAGTTTTGGGATGAAAATTTGCTTGTCATGGCTGACAAAAATTGAATTCCTTCCATATAAAAGATCGGAACGTCATGACACGAAATGCATTTTTGTATGCCTGAAATGACAGATTTAAGAATGAAAATCAATATCATGTTAGGCTCCCAAACAATGATTGGCTGGAAAATTTAAAGCTGGTGAAAGCCCTGCTACATTGTCTCTTTGTGAATGTGGTGTTTAGAATGTCCAGGAAGTTGTAGGCTAACACATTTCTGACAGTCACACATGTACATGACTGCACAGATTAATAGCTGGTAGCAGGTTATCCTGCTCATGTAGGAGTAGTAGACAGTATTTGATTAGACTGCTCCAGGGGTGATGTTCATGATGCAAATATTGCACGCCTATAAAAACTGACCATATGCCCAAACAGACTGCACATTTTCAACTTGAATTCATCCCACCTGGATGTGCCTCTTACCTCATTTGGGGTGTTTGCTCTTATTTGAAAATTATGCTATTAGTAGGGAAATACATAGATGAAAAAAATTAATGTGTTAATCTGTGTATCTGTTATAAGATGAAAACCAAATTTTTAACACTTTCAGTATTGAGAAAGGTTGGTTTCAAATGATCAGAGTGGTGCAGTTTTAGGTGAAACATTTATGATGTGAAATAAAAAATTGCAATCATTGGAAAATTATGATATATTTACATGTACACGTACATTGTATGTGTTGAAACAAAAAAGATAAATTTTCAGCCTCTTTGTTATTGAGGAAGATTGTTATCAAATCAAGGAGTGGTAACGTAGTACTGTAAATATCAAGTTATAACATGAGATACAACAAATTGTGATTACTGGAAAAAAGTTACCGTATAAAAAGATGAGAGTCACATTTTTGGCCCTTTTGGTGTTGGTAGAGATTGGTTTTAAATCATTGAGTGGTAGCATACATCATACAGTTCTAATGTCGGTAAGTGTGTATAACGAAATGTGATCACTGCTGGGGCCGAGATTACCCTGCTCCGACACTCCATCATAGAGCACTGCCAGTCACATTTGATATCCAAACATGAAGAATATGAGGCGACACGGCCAACCGGAGTATAAATTTTACATGCACCACTCTCCCGTTGACAGAAGTGTGGGTTACGGGTTTGTGTGTTGAGATGTTTCTTTCTGTCAATGCAGGCAAATGTATAGCAAGTCAATCCGGAGCCACTTTCTTCAGCATCAGCGCCTCTTCCCTTACGTCCAAATGGGTAAGCCCTTACACACACGCTCACACGCGCCACTTGGCAACACGGAGAAATAGGATCTCCATTTCGCTTTCAAGCCGGCTTTTCATTCTCGTGATAATACCCCACGTATGATTTTGATCTGATGAAATCCAATCAGGTTTAGAAGTTGTCGTAGTAGGGGCATGCGACATCAATTGATGAAGTTCAGAAAAGGCGGATTTTGTTGTAAGAAATTCAATAGCCGGCGGCGATGGCCCAAACTCAAAGGCAGGAGGGGTAATCAGCGAACACGAGCCGCATCAGCCGTGTGTCAGCATGTATCAAAGCGAAGGTCGCCGGCACCAGAGGTCGCCGGCTATCCCCAAATTATACGGAAATTGTCAGGAGTGACTAACGAGTTGATTTGTCTCTTGCTTCTCTGCTTGGCTAATGGATAGGCGAGGAAGGTACGGGTGTGTTTTCTGTGTCAGTGGTCGTGTGTGTGGTGCATGTGTGCCTCGTGGCGCAGCGTTAGGTGACCAGTCATGTGAGATGCCCACGCCAACCTAAATGTGCAGGGGGATGCACGCAGATGGACATAATGGCCAACTCTTCCAAATGCTCACAGACTTGTAATCTGTTAAATCTTACACATTAAAGACACTTCTTAAGTCTTCATGCACAGTTTTATAGATGATCTGTATACTTAGTAGTGCTGACGTATTTTCCAAAATCCGCTTACTCTCTAAAAACACTTGAACTTATTCTCTTTCATAAACTTTTCACAAACTTTGAAAACAAGATAACCTGCGACATTCTTTTGAAATGGTGCAGTTTTGTCTCTCATCACAAGGTGGCCTCGCAGTATTGGCTCATCAGTACAGTTGTTATCACATGAAGTTCCATCAGCATTGATAGATGTACATGTATATGATTGGCCAATTTTGAACATTGCTGCGTCTTGTATATTAGGATTATGAGCATTAATTTTGATAATATAGTAAAAGAAATCTTTTGGTATATAAATTTGTGAAGAAAATTACCTACAAAACTAAGAAACTACTCCTAACCCTGGTTACCTTTCATCACCTTCAGGTGGGGGAGGGAGAGAAGCTGGTTCGGGCGCTGTTTGCGGTAGCCAGGTGTCACCAGCCAGCTGTGGTATTTATTGACGAGATCGACTCGCTCCTGTCCTCGCGGTCCGATGGCGAGCACGACGCCTCTCGCAGAATCAAGACAGAATTCCTGGTGCAATTTGTAAGTGTGGCTTCAAGAAATCTTTATTAATAAACAGTCACTTACTGTGCGGAATGTCTGAAAACCTGGAACGGTTTCAAGTTGTAAGGGTACCAGATGCATTCTTGCCATGGGTGTTTGAAAGAGTTAGCCTTACTTTGTTTGACTGATTTTGATTTGTGCCTTGCCAGTTCTCACTGTAATGATTAATGGTTTATTTCCAGGATGGAGTTGGGACAAGTTCAGAAGACAGAATTCTCATAATTGGTGCTACAAACAGGTAAAGTCACAATGTACTTTTCAAGTCATACTCTGTTTAACTGCTTTGTTCTTGTGATCATCGACAGTACAAGCATTCTTTGTAAGCTTGTTGAACACTGGTGTAACAATATTTTTATCAATTGTTCTTCAGTATCATTTTGTTGTGGAGCTGGAATTTACAGGACATCTGTTGCAACATGTTTTGTGCTCTTTTGATTGGCTAGAATTAATAGCTTTTTTACTTTTCATGGTCATCTATAGTGAGTAAGATTGGCTGTATAAACAAACCATTACTGTCTGTGGTACTGAAACAACATCCACTGCCATGGCTGCTTATGGACCCTTCTTGTTCACGTGCAGACAAATTGTGTATTCAAAATAAAAAATTTGTGACTCATAGTGACTTTCTTTCAATATCAATTTCAGTCAAACATGTCTATAATGACCATTCAAGGGACTTGGAAAATGCTCACAATGTAGAGGTGGTCATTATAGACAGGGTTCTAATTGCTTGTGTTGATTTCCAAAATGATTTAAGCACCAAAAGGTTGGTCACACACACAGTGTCAAGACAGCTGTGTTTTCCACAACAGATGGTGCACAGCGTGGCACCCATCTCCATTTCAAAACCCTTGGTCCACACACAACTTTGTGCAGTAACTACAACAAGGAGCTAGTCCACTGGTACTGGCTGAGTTGCATATGTGTTCAACTACCACTCTTTTCCAAATGCTGATTGCTAAGCAGAGAAAGTCTTTGGTATGACTATGAGTCTATGACTCAGGTGGGCATCAAACTCACAACCTACCAAAGCAAAGTAAACACTCTACTCACATGGCCATTGCATCAATGGCCTCAACAAGATAAGATGAAAGGAGAAGTACATGTAGTTAATTTTAATTAATGTTAATTAATGTTCATGGGACTGTTTTTGTCGCCAGACCGCAAGAGATCGACGAAGCGGCGAGACGGCGCCTGGTGAAGAGGCTGTACATCCCCCTGCCCGACTACCCCGCACGCTGCCAAATTGTGCACAGTCTCATGTCCACTCAGAACCACAGCCTTACCGAGGACGACATCAGCATCATCTGTCAGAGAGCTGAAGGTAACCATGTAGGGCTGTGACATCAAACAGTAATCCTACAAGAGTGTGCAGACTCTAAACTGTGTTAACACACTTTGTATCATAGCCGATCATTCTGTACGGACATTACTAGCTCTTCCAACTAAGATACCGGGCAATCAGCATTGTATCTTAGTCTTGGAATCTACATTGTTGTTTTGTGGGGGTTCTCCAAGAATTGGTTAACAAATATTGTATGTGTAAGACTGATAGATCTATAACAGTACACAGAAGAAGATTCAGACAGTAATCGCCCTCTAGCAGAACATACAGCAACTGCACTAGAGAAGCATACAGACACCAACACAGAGAACAGTGAAAAACATTGCTTCACTCCCTCAGCATGAGGTAAAAAGCATTAGACTTGCAATGGTTTCTTATGTGTGTACTTTGTGTCTGTTGCAGGTTACTCTGGCGCTGATATGGCCAATCTGTGCAGAGAAGCTGCCCTAGGTCCCATCCGGAGTATACAGGGCTCCGACATACAGAACATCACCCCTGATCAGGTTTGTTGGTTTGTTTGTTAGTTAGTTTGTTTGTTTGTTTGTTTGTTTGTTTTCCATCTCCATTAGTGATTGCATCCATTTATACTGAATGTCACCCCTGATGAGTCAGGTTACATACATGCTTCTGCTCTGAAGAAAGGCAAGGGCCTTACAATAAATCTTGTCCCACAAGGAATGTTCCTTGGACCATTACTCTTTGTCATGTTATGTAAATAATCTCCCAGTGAGACTACTA
This sequence comes from Branchiostoma floridae, assembly GCF_000003815.2. Classification (NCBI taxonomy): domain Eukaryota; kingdom Metazoa; phylum Chordata; class Leptocardii; order Amphioxiformes; family Branchiostomatidae; genus Branchiostoma; species Branchiostoma floridae. The sequence continues at coordinate 23,953,142 of NC_049982.1, forward strand.
GTATTTGCTGTGCTATGTTTATGTTCCAATCCTTTGAGTTGCATTAAGTACAAGAATTCTTTATACAACCTCCATGACATGTTTTGTAGGTGGTGTATATAGTTAAATATCCTTGATTTGTTTTGCTGTGTATTAAATCCTGTATGCTGTCAAGCTTGTGTCTTTAACTAGTTTCCTACAGTAGTTATGTCCAACGACCAAAATTTAGTTAACCCCTGTACAACATCATCCTTCAGGTATAAAAAAAAGGATGCATTTTTCTGTTAACATGACACAATTCCATGAAGACATATTCCCTGTTTTTCCTAGGTGAGGCCCATCCTGTTCAGAGACTGTGAGGAAGCCTTCCGCCACATCAGACCAAGTGTAACACAGAAGGACCTGGACTTGTACGTCGAGTGGAACAAACAATTTGGTAGCGGCGCCACCTAGGAAAAGCCTCTGGAACTACAGGAAAAAAACTTTGGAGCACTTTGAACAAAGAGACAGTCCAAGCCCCTCTTGCTCCTACTGCAGCCAAAGCAAGCTTCTAGCTAACTCAATCAACCAATGACTACTGATTAACCAAAGCTAGTTAATACTAGTTGTTGCCATTTTTTCTGTGATTGTGTTTTGTGCGTTTGTGCTCGTGACCAGTGCTATAAGCCGAGTTGAGAACTCTTTACCCGAAGCTGTGGTGAAAATTTCCTTTTGTTTTATGTCTTAAGTCGTGGACTCCTTACCCCACATGCTACCTCACAGTATAACAGACAGCCTGCCTTATTTTGCTCAGGGTGCTTTTGTTGCCCCCCTCCCCCATCATGCTGTACATTGGCACAGTCAATCTCCCATATATGAGACACTTCCAACAACCTCACGTTTTGTATAGTGTATAGAGAGCTGTGCATAGCCCAAAGCCAATTGGAAAAACAGGGTTGTTTTCTAACATAGGTTCAGACAGTACAGTACTGATAAGAAAGGAAGGTTGTTCTCATTTTGTACGTCGTAGACACGAGGGTTGGTGGGATGGAGTATTGAGCCACAGAAACGTTACCATTCCCTCTGACACCACTCCAGACAGTCATTAACAACATTGACACTGTCACGTCCAAACATCTACTGTCAAATTTCTATCAGCTATGTAGTAACCCTAAATTTCTTGTGTGTAAAAAAAAATCTTCTTGAAAACCAGAGCTGTCTGATTTAGGAATTTCATAACAAATATGCAAACTGTCTGAAATGAGTAGGATGCCATTCATAGAATTTCTATCTGAAATGAAAATTCCACAGCCCTTAAATGGAAGAAATCTAAGCACCTACTGTCATAACTTATTGTCAAAACAGATTTTTTTTAAATCTCTGGTTCTAATAGCAGTTGCTTAACTTTTCTGTTAAAATTTTCTCAAACCTTGGGATTTTTCTGTTTCTTTTTTAAAATGGTTTATACATGTGGTCACTGATTTTGTCTGTGAATGAAATGGTGGATTTTCAGACCAGAAAGTTAATACCGAATGGTTCAAAATGGTTCAAATTATCACGATGGTTTAGTTTCCAAACAGGTGTAAGTAGACGTTTGCGTGACCCGTCCGATAACTGATGCAGCCATCCCTCTGTAATGTATTGTTATTGCCTAACTCTACCTGGACATATATATTGCAACTGCCTTGCCGACAAAGAAGACACACAAAAAAACCAAAGACTATAACTCCGCTTTTGTTGCCTTTCTTACTCGTGTACACAAACGAAGAAGTACTCTGAAACCTTGTCAGTCCTTATGACAGAGCCAATATCTTACCTCAACATAGCAAACAGTCTCCTATACCCAGTAACAACAATACTACTGGTACATACAGGGATGCCAACTGTGGGGTTTCAAAGAATGTAGTAATGATTGTTTAAGGGGATGAAGTTGAGTGAACTCCACAGAGGGCAGCCTTGTAACATATTACATCGTGGCATGGAAGATCACTTTCAAGAGATCCAGAACATCACAAAACTACTGTCAAAGTAGTACTTTCTTATTTCTCGAGAAAGAAGAAGGCGTCTTTTGAAATTGTATGATTTTTTTATGAATAGCATGTAAACTCTGAGGAAATTTTTGGTCCAAATGTGCATTAATTCTGTCTTTCTCCCACCCCATGTCATAAATGTCACAAAAGGATTTCTTGACAGTATTCTTCATGCAGGCAAACAACATGCGATCCTAATAGGCTAATGAACCCACTGTCACTTCTGTCAAAAATTACTGACAAAAATTACTGCTGCAAATTTCTGAACTATAATACAATGTACAACATGTCTAGAAGGATTCATGAATTAGTACACAAAACTGCATAGAACAATTTTTTCCTTCTATTTCTTCTTGCTATGTGAATCTTACACATACAATACAGCAACAGTCATTTTTATTTTTGTTCAAGTCGTAGCCATGTGATTGTGGTCCCTACTGTACCAAGCTTTCTTTTACAAATCCCTGTGACTGAAAACTTCAGAGTACTGTAATAGAAAAGAGCTCCTGATAGAAGGACCATGTTTCCCAGGCTACTTGTATATGCAAATGAGTGAAAAAAGCCAGGGCAGCTTGTCTCCATGTTTCTATGGCAACAAAGGGCCTTGATTGACACCTGCCTATCAAAGCTGTCTCTGTCCATCCCTTTGCCCTCTCTATATGAAATACCAAATATTTTGAAAGAGATTATATGTTGCATGTGAAAAACCAATCTTGTCTGGGCACCTACTTCTAGTTGTGACTACGTATTTGTGTCGTCTTTGAATGTGACATAAAATAGCGTTGGTGAAGTCTGTCTCAAAGCGGACCACAGATCTGGTATTTTTTAGACGTCTTCTTTTTGTGAAGACCTACGTCTTGTAAATAGACTGCAAGAATTTGAAAGAAACTGTCGTGATTCTAAAAAAAGATGGCTCAGAACGACAGCTTTAATGGACAGCTGTTGTATAAAGGCGACTGTACAGAGAACTTGTGTGAAACTGCCGTTATATGCAGTTGTAAAACCAACATAGCAGCAACCCTTGTTCTTGTCTCTACTTGTATGTTGTGTGGCCGACATGTGGCCTGTGTGTTACCTTACCTTGTTTGATAGATGATAAATAAACACATGCCAAAGGTTTATTACAAAACTTCCTATGACGAGACAAAAAGGGGGCAACTTGGATGGACCATTGCAGTCTTTGTGTAGAGAAATATCGATAGATAAAGTCAAATTATTGTAGTTATAACTGTGTAGAGTGCTGACCTCACTAGAACTCTGCGTTGAGAATAGTGTACTCCAGAGAGATACCTTGAGCATAGCTTTGGGCTAACATGATATGGCCAGGCCTGGTTTCTAATGCTGGCTGTGTAAGTACGAAGCTGTACATGTACCTGCTGTTCATCAGGCTGTTCCACCCTGTAAATACTCATGCTGTGTCATCATGACGGTCTTGCTGTGCTCTTGCCAGTTAATTAAATTTGCAGAGACCATGTCTTGCCGAAAGTGAATTTTTCAGCTATGCTGGCTCTTCCACTGTTTCAAAAAACAAAGATGGAAAATTTTGGTATATTTCTTTGTTTGTTGTTGTTGTTCTATAGAAAGGTTGTAAGACTGGCTTTATAATGAATTGTACTACAAGAAGGAATTGACCGGAGTGTGATAAAGCCTATAAACCCAGTGGTTTCCATGATTATAGTCTTGTTTTTTCGTCTGTATTGTGCGCCGTCCTCTAAACAAGAAAAGCCATATTTCTGCACATGCAGCCAACTCCAGCTCAGGGAAAAACGAAGACGATTCACATAAAACATGCCTCCATGGAATTTCTCAAACTTTTAAAGCGACAATCTAACACTTATTGACCACACGAGAACAAAAAAACAAAATAGCCTGGATTTTAGTTTTGTAAGAACCATTTTGCAGTAGCATAGCTCCAAACTGAAGTTATTTGTTGCTATTATATTGTTGTTTTTAAACATCGCTAACATTGTGGGACAGCCTGGTCTATGTTTTTGCTCCTTCTCGGCTGCTTTCTTAGGTCTAATTGATGTGAAGCTGGCTTGTATTGGTCATGTTTGAACCCAAGACTGAATCTTGGAATGATAGTTGTATTACTGATGTGGAAGATTGTAACATTTTAAGTAATGGCATTTCTTGAGGAAAATGCTCTTAAGGTTTATGTCCTGACTTGTCCAGAACTGCTTAAGGGACATTTTAAAATTTTTTTCTCCAAGTGAATTTTGGAAGGAAAAAGCACCAAAAGTTGTATTGAGTAGAAATATTATACTATAGATTTGGGGATTATGAGACTGTTGTCATCTTTTACAGTATGAAAGAAAGAAATACATTTATTCTCCCATAGGCAAAGACTGTTCCGAATGTTGTGCTGTCCCCATGTAATGCAGTTCAGCTAGGCAGGCTGGATTCACGTAAAAGTCCACTTTTCTGTTCTCGCGAAATCTTACATTTCATTCATCTCATGCCCTTGTACAGATGACGGTCAAACGCAATGGCGCAACAGCAAGACGACAAAAAAATGAACTCCGAAGACTTGATCTTCTTGCTATTTTCTTTAAAGGAAAACGACTACCAAGTGGTCACTTTTTGAATGTTCTTTCCGTAGCCAGTAGTACAAAAACCTTGTAGATGATATGTTGAAGACGTCTCAGTCAGTGTTAAAGTTTGACTTGTAGAGTTTAAGAAGTAGCCAGTGAAAAAAGAACACCTGTAACATTCCCTTGGATAGGACAGTGAATGAGTCCGTGTATTTGCTTATCCGTGTGCTAGCTGTATAGTCTTGACCAGTGAACATTGTGTAAGTATATGGTTCTACCAGGCATACCTTGCCGTGCCTGGCGATGGTAAAGCCATCGTTAAAAATACTACTGTCTCCTCTTATAGCCGGGACCAGCAAGGCCCCTACTCCGTCATTGTAACTCTGTGGATAGTAGATTGATTGAAGAAACTATAGCTCCAAGTTTTGTGCTAGTTTTTCCCAGCCTTTGGTTCACCTGAGCATCTCGATGTGTGAAAAAGCAGGAGTCTTCTCCATGTGAAGGGTCTGTCGGTGTTTTTACTGTGCTGTGCTTGGTGCAGTTTGTGTCAAGCATCATTTACAGTTGAATAATGCATTATTAATAAAGTATATTCCTTTATTCTGTTAATAAAAAAAGTTTTATAGCAAGAAAGGAGCACGGTGTGATCTTGTGTTTTAATGGGTGAATGTTGTTGATTGTACTATGCATGATTTGGTATACATGTATATCGCAGACTGGTATCCAACCCTATTATACATGTAGCTGTCAAGTCATGTTTGTCCACTAAGAATTCCTGTTTGCAAGGAGAACTCAGCAGCTATAGTAGGGTTGGATACCAAGCTAGAATACAGTGTTTAGGTCACTAAACAGTTATGGTCACATTTCCAAACCGTGGCCCAGTCGGGCTGCATTCAGGAACGGAAAGTATGATCATACAAAAGACAACAGAATGTTTTAAAAATTAGTCATCACTATAATTAGTGTAATATTATGTTCCTTGAAAAAAAATTCGTCTCTGCAAACATCCCAACCTGGCTCCAATTCGGAAATGTGACTGGAAGAAAAGGAAAATCATTTAGTATAAGTTAACACGCTGGAAAGGCATAATGTACAAGCAAGCTCATGATAATTCCCTCCTCATCAATAAACCCCTTAAGAAAAGGACAGCTCTGAAATTTTTGTTAGAATTTTGGACCTAGACGAAACATACAAAAAGTCATATTGATTTATAGTTTATTCTTCCATGTCAAGTTCTTATGTACTGTACAATATTGTGTAAACCATGTACTAAATTCAGTATGCCAAAATATTACAAAGGTTTTAGCCTAGTTGCTTTCAATATCATGCATGACATGGGCCCATAATGTACTTTTTACTGAAATGAGTACAAAATGTTAGAAGTGATTATCGAAAATTCTCCCTAGCTAGATTTCATAAACGCCCAAGGTAGATTTCATATCATAGTGGTTAGCCCAGTAATGAAGATACAACAGTTCATATTTCATAGTGTTGTGTGTAGCACATCCCAAACCTGCTAGGAGGCTCTTTTTAGTACTGACAACCCAGTGAGTGAGGCCAAGGGCAATACTGACCTGAAGTAACCTGTCCTGTGGTTTGACTCTGAGCCTCTTTGGCGTACGGCACAGTCGGAGTTGGGGCCAGGAAAAGGTAGGCTCAACTAGAATAGCTTTAGATTGTTGTAGTGTGTTTGCGGCTATTTTTGGAAGGTCATGTACTAGACAGATGTCGATACGGAAAGGCTTTGGTCATCCCTCTCACTAACACTATAAACAGCTGACTATTTGGCAGGAACGATCTTCAAACAGATGGAAAGTCCGAATTGTTTCTTTATAATACTCGTGTTTTTTTCCCATCATTTGTAACGTTACTTGGGTGCGTATTTATGTCTACAGGAGACGAAAATTGGATATGGAAAAAGGGACCAATCAGGTAAAGAAAGGGACGTACAAATGACGGGAAAACTGGCTTAAAACATCTGCTTGAAGATTGACCTAATTTCTCCTACTGCCCAGTTGACCAAGATCATATATGTCAGATCGGATAACCTCCAAGCAAATCCACGGTGGCATAATATAGTATCAAACCCACCGTAGGTGCCCGTTTGACTCCCTTTGGCCGACTATACAATGTACTCCTTGGCCAGCTTTGATACTATATTATGGCACCGTAGGATCTGCTTGGAGATTAAGATCAGATAGAATTAGTTCCTAGTCTCTTCAAGCAGATGCAAGTTAGGGACTGAGCATTTTCTGTATTTAGGTACAGGAGGGAAATAAGAAAAATTAAGGAAACTTTCCCCAACAAGCGAAATGCTACATCAGCTTGGAGGTGATATCTCTAAACAACTTGCTCATGATCTCACATCAGCTATACAATAATACATCTGGTGTATCATTTGCAGCCAATAGGTAATTTACCTTTATCCACGGAGTAACCAAGTACTTAAAGTATTGTTTGTACACCCAATAGTGTCTGTACCCCCCATAGTGTCTGTACCCCCAGTAGTGTCCGTACCCCCAGTAGTATTCGTACCCCAAATTGTTTATCTTCCCAGCAGAAAGAGGTAGAATTGCAATAATTGTTGGTATCCGATGTTGTGTTCCCACATGCAAGTATGCAAACATCAACCACACTGATTAGCTGTATTCCTTGATGCCGCCCGTCCACACAGTTGGAGTTACTGTACCTGTGACCATGACGGACACACCCGAGGACGTTCACCACAGACTGTGGCATGTTTTAACCCCTGGTATCCCGAGGGAACAGTCACAGGAGCTGTACCGTACTTGGGCCCCCCTGTATGAACAGGTATGTAGGAACGACTGTAATGTGGAGTGACATTTTGTACTAACAAAAGACATGCATATTAGTAAATAAAAACCCCAATTTGTCTTGTAGAGAGGTTAAGGAGGCTAATTTAAGTGTACTACCATTGAACTAGCCCTCTGCTGTAGTATAGTGATTGCACAGCTGTGTGGCCCAAGGACATGAAGATGGGCACCACCCTATACACCATATGAAGGGCTTTCACTTGCAATGTTTTTAACTCTCACTCTAGGACATGAAGACATCACAGTACAACGGACCCCGTCAGGTAGCCCAGACATTAGTGAAGGCTCTGGGGAGCAGAAGTGATGCTCACATTCTGGACGTAGCTGCGGGGACGGGGTTCGTTGGAGAGGAGGTCTCACACTGGACTTGTCTGTTTTATTGCAAAAATGATAAATTAAAGCCCATTAAATTGCATTAATATTCTTAAAAGAAATGGCAATGGTGCATGGACTTCTACCATTAGTTGCACCTATGTACATTGTATAAGACTTGTGAGTACCTTCTATTGATAAAAGATGTCCCACTGAATTACATGTATTATCATCATGATGGTATTTTAATGTGTACCAGACTTTGTTCATAAAACACCTACTTTGTACTAGTATGTTACTATTAGTCATCGTGCACATGTTTGATGTAATCTTAATCTCCAATTTGCCATTTCTATATTGAAACTTTTTATCTGACCAAGGACGTTATATGAATATAACGTCCTTGATCTGACTGTATATAACTAAGATCATGAGCTTAAGGGGTCAGTTTGCTCATATTATTGCATCACAGGGTGTGTGTGTGTCTGTATCACTGCAGTTACTGTATGTTCTGCCAGGGGGGTGGGAGCATATACCAGTTTCTACACGTTCACGCCAAGGGGGCTAACTCTCTGAGGGGGTGAGTCTGCTATCTCTGATTGCCTTTCTTGTTCAGCTCCAGAAGCTGGGCTTCAGTAATCTGGACGCCCTGGATGCCAGCCAGGAGATGCTGGACATCGCCCAGACCAAACATGTGTACAACAACTTCATCCTGGACTTCCTGGGGACTAACAGGTTAAACATAGAGGATGGTAAGCTGATAGTGGCTCACTTGTTTACCAATTTTTATCAGGTTCATGTAGGATTTACAAGATTATGGTATACTGACAGAGGATGGCCGGAAGATAGTGCATTATGCATATTGCTTAAGGTAGTTAATAGGGTTTAAACTTCAACCTGCAAAGGTAGCACTTTGGCACCAAGTTTGTGTTGACAAATTTGTTTGTATTGCAAACTCAGTTAACCACACACCGGATGATGATGTCACATCCACACAGATTTATTTACGGACAAAGACCCCTACTCTTTTCGATAAGTGTGGTGGGTTCTTTAACATGCTCTCCTCAAACATGGAATTTCTGATATCCTTTCCGAGGGATAGCCCTGATATGACCAAAGCTTAGGCCGGTACTCATTTACAACCAGAGTGAAGTGAGGAAATTCATGTCATGGAAGCCGGCAGGGCCTCTGGACTTTGAACCCTACCATCACACGGCATAGTGCCAATTGGTTAGGGAATATGGCAATAGAAAGAAGGTTAAGTACTGGTATCTAAACCATACCATTCATTACTTCTCCCCAATGTAGTGAAGTGTTGTTTTTTGCCTGTTCATTTGTCTGTTTATCTTGTGACTTCTACAATGTGTGATGCTATCTGTAATAAAAGACTGACTTATTTGCATTGAAGAAAAAAACGGATTAATGTTAACGTTATACCTTTTGTGAAATTACAGACACGTATGATGCGACCACCTGTTGCGGGGCGTTCTGTGAAGGTCATGTGAAGTGTGACTGTCTGGAGGAGCTCATCAGAGTGGTCAAACCAGGTAAGACCACCTTCTCTCTCCCCATGGCCTGTCAAGCTGGGCCCATTCTTAAAGGCTCATTACTAATGTCCACTTCAGAAGCTGAACATCTGTGCTAGACTTAAGATCTAACTTTTACATAATGCATGTATCTTTTGCGTGTGTCTTTGTTGTGATCTGTACATGTGTATCTAGTGCAATAGAAAATTGTACAATAAAGGATTTTGATTTTGTGCTAAGTTTTTAGTAGAAATATAGTCTTTTGGTAATAATGGGTTCCACAGTTGCTGACATCTGGGAGGCATTTACTTGAGCTGTACTGCTGTGGAAGCTGTCTCTAAAAGTGGTGAATTCCATGACCATATATTATATCTATTATCAATCCACAATTCCTGTATGTACCTTAAATCAGGCTATTCCTATTTACCCCCCAGGTGGTTTTGTGTGTGTCGGGATCAGGAAGTTCTTCCTGGAGACAGTGGAGGAGTATCACAAGCTGGAGCCACTCATGGCAGACCTGCAGCGCAGGGGATTGTGGGAACCCGTGTCACGTCACGTCACACAGGACTACTGCGAAGGCTACGACGGAGTCGTCTTTCTTTTTAAAGTCAAGTGATTGAGGATTAGACTGCAGTAATGTAGTACATGATAGGATTTTTTGTCGCATATTAAACGTAACGGTCATCAACAATTAAAGGAACATGCTGTACATCAACTTTTCTGTCACAATATAGCTGATCATGACTTTTGCACAACACTAGTCCAAGACTAGTGAATAGAATGTACCAAATGACTGTCCTACTATGGTTTTTGATGTAACATTATTGCAATACATGTATTTCTAATTTATGACATCCCACAAAGCACATAACTAAAGCGCATACTAGTAGCTATTAAGCATAAAGTTTTGTGAATGTTAAAATTCATTGTGGTGAAAATCAAAAGCGTTAGATGAGAGAGAAAGGCAATTGAGCTGTCATGTGCGCGGGTGAAAGTGAGCTACCCAGGTTTTTCCATTCTCCTATGTAGAGGGACCACAGTCGTGTCGAAACTCCTAGTCTGAGTTAGCTAGCCGTTGGGGACCGTGCGTAGGAGGATGCGTTTTTCAGCTGAAGTAGAGTCCATTCCAAGACACCACACCGGTTTTTCAACGGTATTTGTAATATTTTTTAACTGTCATGAAATTATTAATTGTTATGAACATACAGTAACTGTTATACTCGACAAAGTGCGCATTTTGGATACGGCGCGGGACAACTTTGTGGGGTGTGTGAAGGAGGCAATTTACATCAGGGTCCATGAACCCCCTCTGATCCTTGATGGTGGTAGATTCCGTCTTCCCGCCAAGCTGTTTTACTCCTGACGTCATCATAACACCTGCGCGTTCCAGAAAGTAAGTGCAGTAAATCAGACAAGACATCTGATGAAGGTCGGCGGCATTGACTAAAAATCCGGTGTACCGGTGTTCTTATTGGACCGGTCCGGAAAAATTCGGTGGACCGCGGCCGAATATATTGAACCTATTAGAAAATAAACAGATTATATGATCAGAATTCACACGTTTGGGGGCTTACCGGTCGAAGAAAATGACAAGAGTGAACCAGACTAGAACTTATAGTCATTTCTACAAAGTTTTACAGTCAATCGTACAGAGACAGGATTGCCTTGCAGGATTTAAGAATGCCAGTGGGAGTCAAATACTCCACAACATACGTAATGTGGTACGTTCATATACTGAATCAGGTCCAGACCTGGACCTGATCCTCCGGACCTGGACCTGAATTTTCTGTACCGATACCCCTAATGGTGAGTAACGTTATATCCTAATGTGTTGGAACAAGTCTCAAATTGTACCACTTGGTACGACAATGTTGTCCAAGATCTTTGTTTGTGGTGCCTGACATACACAACAGAACTGTAATACGAAAATACATTTTACGGATGTGACAATGTCTTACTCTTAGTTTTATCAAGGAGGCTAAAAATCACAGGCCTTTGTTTTTTAACCTCCTTGGTTTTATTGACTTTAATTGCTTGGCTACGCCAGTCAAGTGTTCCAAAATATATTTTGAAAAGTCGGGAGTGGCTGGACATCGTAGAAATGTGTTGGCGGTTTAGAGGGAGTCGTACAGCGGTCGCGAATCGTTTTGGAGGATGTGCGCTGAGGATGCAATTTGCAGCCAAAAAGATCAAGGTAACAGTTGCTAAGGTGTCCGATATTTGATATATGAAAAGATAACACAGCATTCCAGACACATGGCGCTCTGGGTGTCGAGTATCTCTCTAACTGTTGTCCAAATATTCGAACTTTTCTGCTCTGGTTATTAGGAAAAGCACAGCTCTGTGTTGTTTCTTGTCAATCCTGATAAAGGTAACGTTACTCTTTTTGGTTATCTTTTAGGTTAACTACCGGTTTCGGTGTATTTCTATGCTCCTTTGTTGTCTATATTAAAGGAGGATCTCGTGCACTTGTCTGTTGATAAACATCCTGAACTTTGTGACGTGCATATCAGATGTTGTCACTGTCACTGTTAATTTCACTGAATGTTCAAACCTGTTGCCGTCTGAACCTCATGTAGCCATCCCTAACCCCACCAAGAAAACAAAGTTTATGTTGTACTTTTGACCCGACTGTTGAGATACCTTGCGTGACAATTAACGTTACTGTCTCACCTGGCACGGGCATTTATTTTCGTACATATTTTTCAGCCCAGGTGAAGTCACGCACGAGCGTACCTGCTGAACTTGGCCACTGAAAACATGGCTAGGGGCCAACTCAGTTTGTTTGGTGTCATGCCGAGCGCATGAGTCATGCATGCGCATTGTATTTTACATATACTCTAAAATAAACCTATAAAACCTGTGAGTAATAGATAAAAAGGATTATTACGTTTTTAAACATCTACTATTTGATAGTCCGTAGCGCAAACGTAACTAAGAAATATTAATCAAGTGTTGGAATTGAATTGATGCGGATGTTATAGTCAGGTGTTGGTTCCGCGTATTTGATAGGAACATAGAGATACAGATGTGAACACTTAGTCACATCGGTCAAAAACAATATTCTGTCGTCAGATGTTAAACTCCGTCACAGAGTAAAAACGGACCGGCATAGTTTGTTGGAGGAAGTTGGAGGACAGATAAAAATATACCACGTGACCATCGGTACCATCCACCATGCATATCGCACCTGCGTACCTGCCCACAAGTACTCTCAACCACCCGTTCCAAACGTCACTCTTCATATTGTTTCTTTAAAAGTGAAAGCACGCAGGAGACAGAGAAACAAGACACTTCAAGACTTCCTTTGTTTCTGAGGCTGCATATCTTCTGTTGTTGGACTTGTTCGGGCAACGCAAGGTAAGGGCAGCCTCCACAAGGCTTCCTACGGGGATACGGATCGTACAATTCGGCAAAAATAGGAATGATTGGCGAGGAGAGTCAGTCCACGCTAAAGTTAACATTCCGTCTGCGTGGAAAGAAGAAAACTATGGTGGCCAAACTCCCCTGACAAAACATTCTCCCTATAGTCAGCGTAGTTAGTCTGGCAGGGACAAAGGTAAGAGGACTTTATTCGTAAACTAAACTATGCGTGTGAGCTTACTATTTATATGGAGGTCACCTCGTCTTTAATAAAAAGGCGCACGTTTCCTTGTTACGTCTTAGGAGAGTTAAGATCTCTCTATAGTGATTTCAGAACTGTGAGAAACACAATCTGCAACCCGTATAGGAATTTTGTTGATACATGCACATGCATATTGTATGAAATGTAATATTTCACAAGACTTTTTGCTGAGAATTGCCTTTGTAGATTTAACAGAAGGGGTGTATGATATCTAAATATCAATGTGTGCATGCACCTTGTTATAAAATACAATTCGCAACAGGTATGAAGGCCAGCCAACCTCTCTTGACATTTCCTTAGAATCATTGTGGACATAAAGGCGTTTAAAGAGAGGCGTCTAGAGGCCATGCCGTGTTCGGTATCTCGCGGCATCTCAGTCTGTTTTATCACCATGGATCGCACCTAATACATTTGTTATGAAGCATACTAAGAACACATGAAAGTATCACGAATTCACATGACATGTGTTTGCTGTCAGGTAAGTCAGGTAAGTAAATTCGTCAACAAATGGAAACAACCAAACAACGATATCCATCACTTCCTGTTTCCTCTTGCCCTGGATGTTTTGACATTCTGCCAGTTTTTGTCCCATGACTGCGTGTTATGGGTTGACAATTTTAAATGGGCCAAAGAAACCGTGGCAAGTTCTTGGTAGTCCTTGTTTAGGGGGACTGATCCGATGATGTGATCAAGTGTCTTGACGCGTACGTGTTGGGGCAAGCTCAGTCTGTCTACTATCCAAGCATAGGTTTGGCTCCGGCTGTTTTTGACGACCGACAAACATGAAGAAAACGGTACAAAATAAAAGCCCGGCAAAAACACGTCAAAAACAGCTAGCCGGAGCCAAACCTCTGGTTCGAAAGTAACATGCATTGGCATAATACCGGCCGTAAGACTTATACCGGCCGATAAAAAATAATGGAATTTAAAGAGATCTACACATGCAATAATAGTTTCTGAGGTATGCACACTTCAGACATCTAGGTGTCCAATACATCATTTACAAAGCATCGATAACGATGCATTCGAAGACAGCAAGGCCAAAAGTTTTCAGTTCATTTTCGGGGCAGGCGAGCTCGTCGTGGGACAAACACACTGTCACGTTCATCGCCATATTTGTAGATAATAATCACATGTGCTCACGGCACAAGACGAGCATGATTCAACAGCAATCTTGAATTTCTTTTGGTGACCTACAACTCGTGTAAAAGTGTGAAGAACCGTTGCATTATCGCCCGGATCTACGACTGAATGGGTCAAATTGAACGTACGCCGCCATTTTTCCCGCCATTTTTAATGCTACCATAGGATGCTACGCCAGCAGTAAAATTTTACGTCATAGCGGTTGTGACGGACCAAAATTAAATGAAAATTCTTGTCAGTATACGCCCATTTTCTCATGACTTTTTGTATGCTCATGCAGGTTTTTGTTTTGTGCAGCTACTAACAGGAAAGGAAGGAACAACAGAGGATGTATAAAGGTACATAGCGGCAGTTAATTGTGCCGTGTATCGTTCGGCCGGTATTTTGTACCCCCTCCCAACCACGCGCCCGTTCTCCGTGCAATTCCGCGGTGTGTTCCAATTACGATATTATGTTTTTAGCAGGACAAGAGAGACAAAATAATATACACAGAAGAAGTGGCAAAGGTAAGCTGTAACAGCAACATGTAACTGGAGAAAATGATGCGTTGATCATTTGCCAAATTAGCATTGCTTGAGAAATTGCAGTAAACCGACCGGTATTATGCCAATGGATGTTACATGCATTTTTAAAACTGTTTTGGTATTATGTTGATAGCTCATTTGATGACGCACAAATAAAATACCAGTTAAGGAAATTAGCAGCTAATCTGCATAATCAATGAGTTAATAAATGCACTTCGTCCATAACAGGACTCTCGAACTCGTGACATATGTAACTGAGGATGCAGATAGATATAATTATGCAAATCAGGCGTAGCGTATGTACAATACCCAAGTCGGTCGATTTTGTTTATCAGTGATCAGTCTACCCATTTCAAAGGTCCAACAAAAAGTAACGAGGTCTATCCCACATTAACAATGCTGTTGTGCAACGGGAACAATAACGTCATTTGCCTTTTGCAAGGAAATCAGTGACACCTGACAAACTATGGGGACCAGGCAGTCTCGTCAACCTCGTGACAATCCATATTCTGGAATGGAAATGGTCGTCTTCAGCATGTCTGAAAATTGGTGAGTGGAACAGCTCGTCATATGTATGCTTACTAATTACTTAGCTGCAGTATCAAGTTCAACCACCAGGAGGGCCCAAATTAAACCAGACCGTCAGGACAACTACACTTACCAATGTACCAAATATCATCGCAATCGCAGGGTTGTGTTCGAGAAATATTACGCAGGAAAAGCACCAAACAGACATGCTACCAAAAGTGTGCGTCCATTTTCATGGAGGTAATGAGCAACGGTTTGCGATGTTCAAGCAGCTGGTGTGCTTGTTTGTCTTGGTGTTTGCTCCGTAGTTATGTGAATATTCCAGAGTGGTAGCCTTTCAGATTGTACGGTGGAAATGGTGTAATAGGGTTAGTTCTCGTCCAATGTTGTAGCAAGTGAAGCATGTTTTGGTGGAGTGGACATTGATGATGTCTTCGTCATCAGTGGCAGATTGGAAAATATCCAGGGCGGGCATTGGGATGCTGCTGCACTGAAGGAAGCCATTCTAAAGCAGCTGGACATACCACAAAAGATGTTGCTGATGACGGTAACCACAGACTACTCACCAACCATGGTAAGGGCCAAGGCGGAAATCTACAGGAGCCGGGCCTGGAGAGTAGCTCTGGGAGTGGCTGCTGTGGGAGGTATGCTGTATGCAGGAACATTCGTCAACGGAGGTGTGTACATATGACATTTATTTACGTTTGCCGTGTAGAGCGGCTTTCTATCATAGCAAGCAGGGCACTAGTCTTAAATCAAAACTGATATTGGTACTTGGATTGATTTCACATATCAAAAAGGACCGTAATACACCTTCAATTTTCCTTCGTTGTACATATAGCTACGATGGTGACGGCAACAGAGCTGTTTAAAAAAGGCTTTGGCCTTCACCAGACCTCGGTGAGAAAGCTGGCTAAGTTGACAGGCAAGGATGAGGGGGAGTTACAACGCTTCGTGGATGACAAGCTGTCTGTTGTTAGCAAAGTTCAACAACTCCTCAAAGGTGAAATCAATGTGAAAACTCTCAGGCAGGCTTTTGTGGCAGCAAATGCTCATCTTGACATCTTTATGACAGCTCTCGCAGTGGATGCTGCCGTCGACGTCGCAGTCCCCTTTGTCGGGAGTCTAGCGATAGTTCCCTTCTCTTTTGGTCTCGCATGGCGCATACTCTGTATTGTCATCGACGAATATGAGCAGTGCGCGCTCGCTTTGCATGATTTTGCTTTCCGTTAGCCTAAACTAATATACCTACGTAGATTTGTTGTCCCTAAATGCATTTAGTTATATTTCAGCCATACATAGTATGGTGAAATATATTGTATTCGTAATGTTTCTTCTTTCTTTCTTTCTTCTTCTTCTTCTTTCTCCTGTCAAATCTTCAAAGTGATTCATCTCCGCCGTTCCTGGACCGAATGATCTGAAATTTGGCACAGTGGTAGAATGGGCCAATACCTTGATGCTTTTTTCTCAGTTTTTTCATATCTGCCTCTAAAATGATTTTATTGAGATTTTTTGGTCAATTTTAGACCAAAACTGTATATTTTGGCCCCTGTACCCTGGTATTACAACCAAATGAGCTGAAATTTGACAGAGATGTGCCTTGATAATGCCCCCATATAAATTCGATAACACTTTTGGTGTACAGTACAACAAAATGCTTATTTTTGCGATTTTTTGACCAATTTTTGACCAAAAAAGGACACTTTTGGCCCCTGTTCCCTGGTATTACAACCAAATGAGCTGAAATTTGACAGAAATGTGCCTTGATAATGCCCCCATATAAATTCAATAACACTTTTGGTGTACAGTACAACAAAATGCTTATTTTTGCGATTTTTTGACCAATTTTCGACCAAAAAAGGACACTTTTGGCCCCTGTACCCTGGTATTGCAACCAAATGAGCTGAAATTTGACAGAGATGTGCCTTGATAATGCCCCCATATAAATTCAATAACACTTTTGGTGTACAGTACAACAAAATGCTTATTTTTGCGATTTTTTGACCAATTTTTGACCAAAAAATGACACTTTTGGCTCCTGTACCTTGGTATTGCAACCGAATGAGCTGAAATTTGACACAGATGTGCCTTGATAATCCCTTCATATAAATTCAATAACACTTTTGGTGTACAGTGCAACAAAATGCTTATTTTTGCGATTTTTGGCCAATTTTTGACCAAAAAAGGACACTTTTGGCTCCTGTACCCTGGTATTACAATTAAATGACCTGAAATTTGGTATAGATAGGCATTAGATACTTGGTAACAAGATTCAAGTAAAATTTTTGACATAAACAACTTTAAAATGATTAATTTTGGCACTTTTCTGAGGGGAAATTTGTTTTCTTTTGGCCTCCTGACGTGACCTTCCGTGACCCCGCACAGAGCCACACCTGTGCGCGTCAGCCGGAGAGTTAATTGAATCAAAGACCTAGCCAATCAGCGAAGAGGAGGCCAAAGGCTAATTAATATTCATAAGCGGGGCCTCATGATCCCGTATATAGCAGTGTTCCCGCCAGGGGGAGCGAAGCCCGCCTAAGGCTCTCGCATTTTAGACTATTCAGAAGGCTTTATATTGTATCAGTTCTTAGGGGCATATCTATGATAATCGCAGCAGTCACTTATAATAACTTCTCTTCAGGAGTTTAGCGTAATACTATTTCAGGTCAAACCGTCAAAGGCAACTAAAAACAAACTTTAACGTTACTGAGTTCAACAGTACTTAACGGTATATTTTGCACCCCTGTACCCTGGTATGAGTAACATTTGGTATAGATAGGCATAAGATAGTTGGTAAAATGATCGAAGTAAAATTTTTGGCATAAAGTACTGTAAAGGGCTTAATTACAGCACTTTTTTTAAGATAGGCATAAGATAGTTGGTAAAATGATCGAAGTAAAATTTTTGGCATAAAGTACTGTAAAGGGCTTAATTACAGCACTTTTTTTAGGCGAAATTGGTTTTCTTTCGTTCTCCATGCCATGACCTTTCGGACGTTTACCCCACAGAGCCGACATCTGCACCTGCGTCTAGCCGGCAGGAAGAGTTAATTCAATTAATGGTTCAGCCAATCAGCGAAGAGGAAAGCGAAGGCTAATTAATATTCATAACCGGGACCACACAATACGTTAACTTGAAGACTCAGACCGTACAGACTTCTCGCCAGGATTTTTTCAAAGCGTCGGACAGGGGTCCGGGGGCCGCCGAATGTCCCAGGCGGGGTCCAGGGGCAGGGCCACTGTGGGGGGGACCCAGGTGGGCGAAGCCCCCCCGGAAGCTCTTGCATTTTAGACTATTGAGAAGGCTTCTTTTATCAGTTTTTTTAGGGCCATATCTACGATAATCGTAGCAGTCACTTACTTCTCTTCAGCAGTTTGACTTTAAAATATTTCGGGTCAAAGCTTCAAAGACAACTAAAACCTCATAAACAACAAACTTTACTTAGCTCAACAGTATACAGAAATATTGTACGGGTTGCTATCCTTAGTTGAAGCGCTTATTTATAGCGCTAGTATCTTCGCTGCGCCGTTAGCCGCCGTGCGACTTTTGTTGACGGTCTGATATCCCTACGTCGCCGCCTCGCTGATATTCCCACGGACATGTTTCAAGAAAAATACCCAGCAAAAAACGCTGTTCTGCGTCAAATTCTATTCTATAAAACATGTGGGACTCAGTGTTACAGTCTAAATATTTTGTAGAAGCACCGCTGTAGGAAAGAAGGTCCAAGCAATGTAAAACATCACGTAGTATGAAGTTCGCTGTCAACTGGCACACAGCACATGACTGTTTGAAACTCTAAGTCTAATCAACAGCCGTGTTTGATTGATAGCCGGCGGTCCCTTGATGAAGTCGGCGAAAGGTGCGTTAGTTAGAAAATCTGCGTTTAGTTTTGATACGTAATTATAAGTTAGACAGTGGCGAGAATGATTATTTTCTCATCAATATTTCTCTTCAGAATTATTTGAACTTAATTGTACATCTAAACAATTGGCTTACCTGTGCAATGTTTATATGATTAATGATCAGTGTACTGAAATCATGTGTAACGTATGGCTCCTAGTCAATAGATCAGCATTTTCTCTATAGTGACCACCTGTCTATAGTGGCCACATTTCCTAGTGCTGTTGTTGTTTGACATAAACTTTGAACATTTAAATTGTAAGTAACTTTAAACTGCCAGAGTTTCAGCCCAATAAAACACTCTCAGCGCCAGGGTATGAACAGACTGACCAGACAGACGAAAATAAATCCTCGAACAAGGTTCAATCGTATCTTCCGGGTCTGGCAGGAAGTTGTTAAACTAAAATAAGAATAGGCTCGATGGCTGATTGCATACAAAGTAAAACAGTTTAACAGTTTTACAGCTTGAAGAAAACAAACGCTCCTACAGTACCTGCACCTGCTTGATTATTATTAAATCGTATGCCCTACTTGAATAAAAAAAGTTCACTGCAATAATAAATGTACCCACATCACAAGGAGCTTATACTTTTTTAAACTTACACCTAGTTATCGTACTGAAAATTGTTAATGACATTACATGAAGTCATTCAACAATTTTCAGTCATGATGAAAATTTTCTGAATGGAAGGTGTGATTATTGTCATTTTCTGAAAAATAGAAGCAAGCTCTGTTTTTACCTGGAATCAATTCACAATACTAGTCCACTTTGGGGGATAATGTACTGTTAAGAGGATGTTCCATTTTTGCGCAGGGGTGATTTGGAACAGTCCAATGTTGCGTGGGAAGGGGTATGGCTGAAATATGCTGTATTTGCTCTTAAGCAAATGTCGGCCTTTCTAGTTAGAAATATACTTGTTTCATACATTATGAATACTCATGCTGTTCGTCCATCAGGTTTGGTATACCTGAAGTGAAACTCCAGCCTTATTCGTGTGGTGTTTGTCTTAAAAAAATTGTTGTAACATTTCATCTAATTATCTATAACATACCAGTAGCAAACGATGTCAGGGCATGTCAGAGGATTCGAATCCAGGACATATGGGTTCCATACGAAACATCCTAACCATTATGCTACGTAGTCTATAGATTATCAATGGCTGTAACTAAAGATATTATCGAGAGATGTGAGGCATGTTCTGATTGGTTCCTAACAATTTAATTCCTGTAAGATTGTTATTGACAGAAAATCCTGTCGATAGCCATGGCCTTCTTAGATTGCATAATCGGATCTTCACCTTCATAATTTCACAACAAAAAAGCTTACCGATCCCAGTTGCCTAAACACGCTGGCTGAAATGCCAGTTTCGTTTTCAAAAGCTCCATATATTCAGTTTATATGTACTATTGTGGAGGATCCGGAAGTAAGCGAAACCACATTGATGTAATACAGTAGCTGTGTTATATTGATATCATTGATGTTATGGAATGCATGAGACAAAGCTCAGGCTATACAGTCTGCCAAACAGGTATGTTGAGAATTCTTAGGAATAATTGGTTTTGCTGTTACATGTATCACAAAATGATCACACACATGTATTTGTATGTAAATGTACTTGATGATAATGTAATGTACTTAATTACTTAATAAATACTCGGAATGTGGTAAAACCTTTACAATCAACCCCTTATGTGCTGTTTCGCCTGTTATACCGGCAATACTTATACAAATACCGAAGTCGTTTTAGGATTTCAGACACGACACGGTAACGTTAACGTAAGTTGCAAGTAACAACTCCTATGAGGTATATTAGCCCATGTAACTTAAACCATTCTTGCTTTCTATAGGGTCTTGGATTTGGTTGAAATATTGTTTTACATCCTAACCATGTAACTGTTATAGCAATAAAGAACAAAATAATTTGTTTTGCTTACTCCAAACGTTTTGTCATTTTTGGTTCGTATGTGAATTCTGGAGATAAAAGTATGCTTAGTTCGAACAGAAGCACGGGACTACAGCCCTCTTGCCAGCGAGAAAACGATCTGGTTTTGCAGCAACCTCTTCAAGTCATCGTGGACTTAAAACCACCATGGAAATGACCAACCACAGTAGTCCGTCAGGAGGTGACCCTCCTTCCCAGAAGTAACCGACCAAGTTGAACAACGCAACTTTGTATCTGTCTGTTTGTTTATCAATGGATCTCTTTCTCTTTCAAAATGCTGCAAGGTGTAGGTCACCTAACAGTGCAAATTAGACTTTGACGCTAGGAGAGCTGTTTGATGTGCTCTGGGCTGAAATGACACGCCTTTGTGTTGACGTTAGTTGTTTACACCGTCATCTATTGGCGGGAAAAGCTCCTGTTATGCTATGTTATGTTATGTTATGTCACTGTGTAATAGAAAGTGACGACTGAGTGTAATTAAAAGTGGACACAATACATATTAACGTTACACAAAAATAACTTATATCAGGCGGATTACCAGTCTATTTCCAACTTGCGACGTCAAACCAAAACATTGTTGCACAGGTAGAAATCCTGGTTAAACATCGGCGTTTCATGCAAGCAAACAGATAAATACGAGTACAAAAAGCCTGGAATCTCTACCAGTTTTGGCGCCCGCATAAAGCTGTGAACCCGATGATTTCCATACGCCATGCGGTGCAGTTTGGATTATTTCTGGATCATTTCAAATGCTTGTACAGCATTTGTACAGTTGACAGAATGATTCTGTCGTCAGTGCGTTTTTTCCCCACTGTTGACACAATCATCCTCGGGCCTGTCCTACCCGCTAGTCTCTGACGCCAAAGTGTAGTACGCAACAATAACGATAGCTACTACAGCCCGTTCAGATGTACTACGGCCCGTCCTGTCGTATACCATACTCTCCAAGCAGGGGGTGATTGGGGAAAACCGTGACCTTTTTTCTTAAAATTGTAGTACTGTTATGCCGTCTTTTTCTGTCTGTACGGTCGATTTCATCAGCCGCGGCGGCTCGTGAATTAGCACGGTCCTGTCCGCCAGCCTGCCAGTGTAAGGTCTACAGTACCGTACTGTACAGTCGAGGGCTCGTCATGCAGAGAATGTCATGTGTCTACATGCGGGGTGCTGACTTCATGAAGGCCGACATCACTTTACGTTAGATTCGTGAAGGCCATGTGATCAGTGACTAACTCTGCATTTTACTTTGGCATTTCCTAGTGATATCTCTACATACTTCAAAGTTATGTCAAATTGAAGATCTTAGATTCAGGTTCGAAAGCCAGTTTAATAGCTCAAGGAAATAACCTCCTTGGATAGCTCAGTATGCTTTTCTTTATTACTGTTCTTGCCAATTTGCTGTTCCAACGTTGATTTTGATTCCTGCATGCAGCGATTACTTGGCTTGCAGTCTCCTTCCCGAAACTATATAGCGGCGAGCGAGTTTGAAACTTAAGTTGTGCCAAACAAAATATAGTTGCGCGGCAATCGGGTATTTCGAACTTTGCATGATATCAGGTGACCTGCAGGATAGTTAATCATGAGGACTTCACGTGAACAACACATGAACAAACGATAGATGCAAACGACCCCATACCTGCCAAATGTCGACCTCAAGTTTACGAATGATATGCGAGAGAACAGAACTGCGTACAATACTCTATTTCATGGCGGTAATATAACCGCTTCCACACGTCAGAACGCCGGGTCTAACACAAAAGGTTGCCTAGACCACCTCGCTGCCTTTGAGTTGCGTGGACAAAGCAAGCAGGCGTCCATGACAATGCATTGCTTGTATAAATATACCTGTTTTTCTGGGTGTTGGTGTTACTAGTACATAATTACTACTACTTTCAACCTACCTGGAGGCATTTCCAACCACAAAGCACTTCCAGTCAGAGTCAAGCACGAGATATCTGACGTCCCATCTGCAACACATCTTTAAAGGGACCACAGTGGTGAGTGGAAGAATGAACTTGATTATTAATAAGCTTCATTGCAAGGGTGTACTAAATTTAAATCCAAATAAAGTCGGTTATGATTTTAGAATAAGTTTTTAGTTATAGTAGCTCCTTATTT
The DNA here is from genome assembly GCF_000003815.2 of Branchiostoma floridae. Classification (NCBI taxonomy): domain Eukaryota; kingdom Metazoa; phylum Chordata; class Leptocardii; order Amphioxiformes; family Branchiostomatidae; genus Branchiostoma; species Branchiostoma floridae. Next base: position 23,976,114 of record NC_049982.1, read on the forward strand.
ATCTTTATTTATTCTCTCCAACCAGGAAGAAATATGTCATTAAATGTTATTTGAATTTGTTACCGAAGTGTTTAACATCGACAGTGTTAAACCAAATGTTTTAGAACGCAAGAAACGAACATGAATAATCTAGTCTAGTTCTTGTTCTGCTTGTTTTCTTAACAATTTCATAATTAGATGGGCTGTGAAGTCTTACACTATTAGACAATATTCAATATTGAATTATGTTTGACTCAGTTTATAATTGCCCAGTTCGTCTCGTATGGCACTGTTTTAAGGAACTTCTTGGTGCACGTAAAATAGCATATTGCAGTAGTTCAGAAGAACATATTCCAAGTCGGACATCTCATAGGAAGCTGTAATCTGCTTGAACAAAATATTGAACAAGTAGGCCACAGCAAGCAAAGTTTATGGGTGACATCAGCTCGCTAATTAATTTTCACCTGATTTTGAAAAAACACAAATGGGAAAAAAATGTCGTGTGGTAGCCTTGATTGTCCGAATGCACTTGTGGAAGGAACACTTTTGAGGCACCTGTAGCCATGACTATAGTTGCAGAAGTGAAACTAGTTCGATAGTAAAAGTGGCACCAATGTGGAAGCCATGACTAGTTGTCAACCTTGTTCGGTGAAATCAGTCCACCACACTAGCGTCACTTTGTGCACCGCTGGAATACAGGAATGCTGTAAAAGACTTCTTGACTGTGATACCATATTTGTCGTTTCAATTATTGTTACAACGTTAATGGTGTCTATTTTGGAAATCAGATAAATGGCTATATTTATGTTTTCTTAAGGAAGGCAGTGACACCTGACAAATATGGCGGCCGGCTTTCCTCATCGTGACAATCCAGATACTGGACAGGAAAGGGTCTTCAGCCAGTCTGAAAATTGGTGAGTGGAACAGCTAGTTATATTTGTGCTTAGTGAAGAGTGCTACTATACTTATAGAGAGAAGTCAATGACGAAAACTAAATACAACTTCAACTTGTTTCTAGATTGCATTGAAAAGACAAGTAGCAAAATAGCAAACATTAGGTATCGTTGTCCTTGGCGTAGGGAAAGGACTATTTGTGAATTCAATCACAGCTGTTTATCGGCAAGATATTGTTTACACCCCGTGGACAAAGGAAACATGTTTAGCTACATTTTTTGGTTTGGAATAAAAAGGTACATGGCAGAGGTTATTGTTGCGAAACTCCGCAAGAAATAAACTCACTTCAAAATGAACGAAGCTTTATTATGTTTGTCACAATGTCCCGTCTTGGTCATTGGCTGATCACTTACCTCCTGGTAGTGCTCTCAACGAATAACTCCAAATCCAGAAGTCTCTTCTGATGCTTTATTCACGAATCTTATCACGAATTTTATCTCTTGTCAGTTGCTGCTGGCAGAGTCTCTACTTCAGTTTCCCTCTAATCCGCATGCGTGTTAGTCTCATTAATATTAAGGCTCATTAATATTAACACTTACCATGTTCAAGTAGTTGGTGTGTGTGTCCGCAATTGTGTGAATATTGCAGAATGGCAGCCTGCCAGGATGTAGGGTGCAAGTTGTGTAACAGGATAATAGAATAATTGCATGTCTTTGACTCTGGTCCAATGTTGTAGCAAGTGAAGAACGTTTTGTGTGGAATTGACATGGTTGATGTAGTCTATAAGTATGTGGGTGTTTTTTTTCCTTCAATACAGTGTGGAGATCAGAAGAGATGACCTAGGTCCGGAAGAGCAGGAGATATTCCGCCGGTTCGCTGACCAGGTCCAGGGAGTGAGGGGTGACCTGCCCCCAGAGGAAATGCTACAGATGTTACGGAGGGAGCTTGGGACGGACGACCGCGAGGATGCGTGGATGGGGCAGGCGTACGTCCGTATTGGCATCGTAGGTAGCTCGGGTGCAGGAAAATCCACCTTTATCAACTCCTTCCGGGGACTTGAGGCTAGCGATCCGGGAGCAGCTGACGTTGGAACCACGGAAACCACGAGGGAGACTGCAGAGTACCCCCATCCCGAACACGACCACGTCATCCTGGTGGACTTCCCAGGAGCTCTCTTCAAATTACAGGAAGAAAATTGGCATCCTGTCACCTTCAATATGGAAGAATACAGAGTGAGGTTTGGGGGCAAGATGAAGGAATGCAACGTTTTCCTCGTCTTCACAAGTGAGCGCGTCCATGACAACGCCGTGTGGATCGCCAAGGTGGCCAAAGATATGGGAAAAAAGGTACTGTTCGTCCGCTCCAAGTTCGATCGGGACCTTGAAGACAAACAGCGTGACAAACGGAGCTACTTTGCAGGGGGACAGAAGGAGGGCGAAGAACGACTTCTTCAGGAGCATCGAGAGGACTATGTCACCAAACTGGATACACTTGGATATGGACGCGTGGACATCCGAGATGTCTTCGTCATCAGCGGCATACTGGAGCATGTCCAGACTGGCCATTGGGATGCTGCTGCGCTGAAGGAAGCCATTCTAAAGCAGCTGGACATCCAACAGAAGATGTTGCTCATGACAACCACCACGGACTACTCACCAACCATGGTGAGAGTCAAAGCGGAAATCTACAGGAGCCGGGCCTGGAAAGTAGCTCTAACAGTGGCTGCTGGAGGACTCATACCCTTGGCAGGGACATTCATCAATGCAGGTGTGTATCGTATTCTTACAGATCATTTATCTGCCAAAGTAGGCAGAGAACTAGAATCTCCCTGGCTTAGATTAGACGATTTCACTTTTCAAAAATACGATAAAGCAGCTCACTTCCGCCGTGTCCTCCATTGCAGGTACTATGGTGACGACGATGGCGTTGTTCAAGAAAGGCTTTGGCCTTTACCCGACCTCGGTGAGAAAGCTGGCTAAGTTGACAGGCAAGGACGAAGGGGAGTTACAGCGCTTCGTAGATGACAGGCTATCTATTGTCAGCTACGTCGAACAATTCCTCGAACGTGAAATTGATCTGCAAACTCTCACACGGGCTCTTGTGGCAGCTAATGCTAGTCTTAACATCTTGATGACAGCTATGGCAGTTGATTCTGCTGTCGACTTCTACCTTCCTTTTGTCGGTGGCCTGGTGACAGCTCCCTTCTCTTTCAGTCTTGCCTGGCACGCTCTGCGTTTAGTCATAGACCAGTATGAACAGTGCGCGCTAGCTTTGCACGAGTTTGCTTTCCGTTAGCCTAACCTAACATACGTACCTATTTTTTTTTTCATTTCGGGATATGCGCCCAAAATGCACTTAGTTACCTTCGCCAAGAAGGTTATACGTTTGGCGTGTTCGTCTGTGTCTGTGTGTGTCAACTGTATAATTCGAGAAGCCTTGGATAGAACCTGATGATATTTGGTATGTATGTAGGGGTCAGGAAAACAAATGTCAAGTTCGATAACGGACCCCCTAGCGGCTTTCTAAGGTGTTATAGCAGAACTTTCATTTTTGACATCTCGTGTTCTGGACATGCTGAGTGGGACAAAGAGTAAATGCTGTAAATTTGAGCTCCCTTGTGGCTTTTCTGGTACTGCATTGGCCGTTTTTGTTTCAAACTTTTGACGACAATAACACATGGACTTCCAGATGGATTGTCGTAGCCTGATTTCATCGCGCTTCGTAGGCCCGTCTTACATTGCGGGGAGTGGCCAATTAGCCTCGGAAAGCGGAGTTTTTGTTATACAGACTCGGATTGTCGTAATTTGGTATTTGGTGAAGGTATGAGGTCGTGGAACTCTTGTTTGAAATACAGTATACTTGCATTCATGCTGTTCGTCCGTCTGGTTCCCGGTATACCTGCTGATTGACACATCAGGCTTACATGTATTCAGAAAAATAAAAGCTGTCGTAACATTGCATATAATTATCTATGACGTCGACATAACTAGTGGCAAACGATGTCAGGTCATGTCAGGGGATTAGAACCCAGAGGTCCCTCTGGGTTCTATGCGAAACACCCTGACCATTATGCTACTTAGTCTAGATAATCAAAGGCTGTAACTAAAGGATTATCGAGAGCTGTAAGGTATACTCTGATAGGTTCCTACCAATTTCATCCCTGTCAAATTATTATTGACAAGAACATCCTGTCTTGTCATTAATAGTCTTTGCCTTCTTAGATTGCATAATCTGATCTTTACCTTTAAAACATTTACCAATACTTACCAATCCCAATTGCCTGAACATGTCTTTTTCATAAGGCACTATTTTGATTTACTCCATACATTCTGCTCGAGCTCCAGTTCGTATGTACCATTGTAGGGGAAGTACAAGAAACCACATAGCTGTGATAGTCAGTAGGCTGTTACGTATTACATGTAGATTGATGACATTGATGCTATGTAATGTATAAGAGAAAGCTCTATACAGTCAAGTGAATAATTTTTACTAGTATCACGTGCATGTATCTATGTGTAAATGTACATCATAAATTATAAATAAGAATGCCACTAAAACCGGTTGAATCAATCCCATACTTCGTAAGCTGTTGTGCTATACGTTGATGGGCGTTTATACCGGCTTTATATTGATAAAGGAGTCATTTTTAGGATTTCAGAAATGACACAGGTTACTATTGATTTTTTATTATATTTTGATTTGATTTATTTTGGCACATATTCAACAATTAAAACAAATGATGATACAGAATGAAAAGAAAACATGCAGGGGGAGCAGAAGCCTATGCAGCTTTTCGTGGATCCCCCCAGAATATAGATTGTAATGAAGCGTAATGTACATAATCTAGATCCGAGAATGAAATGTAATATACATAATCAAAGCTATTATAACGTTACCACCTTTTAAACTGCGACCATGCTGTTAAAGGTCGCTTTTTTCAACAATACCTAAGAGGTATGTTATTTTGCTTGAATTAGTGTGTTTTGTTATCTTCGGTCTTGGATTTTATGCAAATATTGATTTATATCCTGATCTTATATAGTAATAAAGAATAAAATTATTTGCTTTGCTTAATCGTCATATGTTCTGTCATTTTTGGTTTGTATGAATGTGTTTTAAATCTTTGGACTCTATGTATATTCGTGAATCTAGAGAAGTATACCCTAGACCTGGAGATAAAAGTGCGCTTATTTTTCATAAAACAATCTTTAACAGTTTTTTTAACAACCTCTTCATTGTGAACTTAAAACGACCATGGAAATGACTAACCACAATAGTCCGTCAGGAAGTGAACCTCCCTCCCGAAGGTAACCAGAACAAGTTGAACAACTCAACTTTGTTTATCAACAGACCCGTTTCTCTTTCAAAATGCTGCAAGGTGTAGGTCACCTAACAGTGCAATATAAACTTGGTCGCTGGGGGAGCTGTTTGATTAGCTCTGAGCTGGAAGGACACATCTTAGTGTAGACGTTACACGAATGCGGCAAAGGGAACACAGGGACAAAGCTGCGAACAGCATTACACACTTAACTCCAGTACTTCGTCAGAATACGACCCTCCTACTCGGAGTAATGACAAAATGTATATGTCTGATCGTTAAACAAGAGTATGGTTATTTATCATCGCACATACAGAATATGTCCTGAACGCCAAGGTAAGTGTGTCAGTCTAGTTTGGCAATATATCACTTGAACTGAAACTTGACATGTCATGGTGTAGTCAGGGTAGCTCATCTGTTTCAGCTGTGTCTATATGTACAGGTACATGTAAAACTATCAGATCTAGGACGCTAAAATTTATCCCGTTCACGAAAGAAACGGACGTAAACAGGTAATGGCGAAGAAGACTGGAGGTCAGGTGTATTTGTAAGACACCCAGGCCAGAAGGAAGGTCGGAGGTAGTGTGTGCCTGAAAACGTGTCCCGTCAGGGACGACTTTTTGGGAAGTCCGACGGTGGCGTTTGGAACCGCCGCATGACCGGCAAAATAACCTCTTCTCTTGCCTTTCCTAATGTAGCTTAATAGTCGCAAAGGAGCATTGCAAATACGCTAACACAGAAGCAACGCGTTATCAACTCAACAAGTACATTGTGGATATGCATATGGACACAAGTAAAAGGTCAAGAAAAAGACCATTGAAAGCAATCGTACAAACTCTCCAAGCAGATGTTGCCCGATACAGATCGCAAGGTTTTCTGAGTGACGGCCGGGCTTCTCGGACAAATCCCGTCACCCCCCCCCCCCCCCCATATAAGCAGATGAACAATTGGGTAAAAGACCAAATTTATCAAAGGAAAACTGACGATGTCCTTCTGTTCTTAAGCTATTCAATACGTACAGCATATGCTGTAGACATTAATGTAGGTGGCGCTTCGACGGGCGGACATGGTGTCACAGGGGCTCCACACGCGGCGCCTAAAAACTATCCTTTTTATGTACACTAGTGTCTTTGACGTCATTCTAGATGTGTATTAAGATATCTGGACCTATTTGAGAAAGATTTCACAGACTTTAATCATAAGTTCTTGGTCATTTTCACGTTTCACAAGTTGGGACTACATACCCTATGAGAGACCAAGCTGCAGTACATGCGTCATGCAAAGTGGCTAAATGACTGCTAAATTGCCAACTTTCCTTCTTTTCGAGAATGGGGAAATGGTGAAAGACTCGCAAAGGGGTTTGAATTTTTGTGGTTTATTTGACTTTGTCTTCCAAAATGTGACCATTTGAGATTAAAAATGGTAATATCTAAGACCAACAAAACCACGAGATATTAGGTAATAAAAGACACGTTGCCGTAAACCAATAGAAGTGGTCAAGTGCATGTCCCGTAAATAGTCTATTAGGTTACAACATCCAATTCTATTTTGGGAAACATGCACGACGACGTTCAACAAATGCAACGATGTTTCTGTTTCATCAATAGATCCGAATTTTATTTCAAAATATTGTGAGCTGTGTAGATCACTTGTGAATGCAATATAACATTGGGAGCCAGGGAAGCAATATGACGGGCCATCGGCTGAAAGAACAACTTACCGTACAAATTACCTCAGGAAGAGGGAACATTGATGACGGATTTAGTGCGTATTATACATCAAGTACAGTCGAAGTGGCCTTCTGTGGTACAGACCTGGCAATGATGAAGATGGAATAAGAGATGTGAAAATACAAATGAACAGGAGCCGCAAAGACGGAAGCACAGAATGGACGCAATAAGCTAAAGATGGGATCATAAGAGAGCAGAACCACAAGATCAAATAGATAAATCATGATAATGATAAAAACGTGTATTCACTGGTCATCATTCTGAGTTACGTCTCCGTCACACCATGTACCATATAACATTATTATCATTCTTCGTCATTTTGCTTCAAAACAGTCTATTGAAATTAGCTACATACAGTCGACACAGTCAAGAAATACAAATGCTCTCCTTTGGACTTTGGTGTAGACTTTTTGCGTTCCATTTCAATAATCTGTGCTCCAGTTTTGGCAAAACCTTCCTATGTATTCGATTCGTATATTCAAATCACTTAAAATTGTTCAACCTTCATTATTGCAAATTCATTAGCACAGAAGGCCACTTCTACTTGATTTAATCAATGACATTCTATATGATGTCCTTGATTTAATCAATTACACCCTCTTGACATCCTAAAAACTGATTTGAACTAGCTCAACAAAGATCACAAAGTTTTTTAAAAGAACTTTGATACCGAGAACATGGTGTAACAAACACTAAATCAGTTATCTTTGTTACTTCATCAGGAGGTAGAAGAAGGTGTAACAAACTGATCCAATATCCAGTTTATGTCTTAAATGTTGCCATTATTAATCTGAAATGGTGATATTTTGGAAGACAAAGCCAAATAAGCCACAAAAATTAAAAACCCCTTGCGAGCTTTTCACCATTTCCCCATTCCTGAAAAGACGGAAAGTTGACAATTTGGCGGTCGTTTTAGCCACTTTTCAGAACGCGGCCGGGAGCGGTACTGCAGCTTGGGCTCTCCTGGGGTATGTAGTTCCGACTTGTAAAGTGTGAAAATAAACAAGAGCTTATGCTTAAAGCGTGCGAAAACTTTCCTTCATAGGTCCGGATATCTTAATACACATCTAGAATGACGTTTAGGACGCTAGTCGACATAAGAAGGATCGATTTTTAGGCGCCGGGCGAGGAGCCCCTGTAACACCATGTCCGTCCGTCGAAGCGCCACCTATATTCAAGTATGTATCATATCTTGTACGTAATAAGCAGGTTACGGATGTATGTGGACATTACCCGCTTTCCTCTGACATCTTTGGCCTTTCACTCAAGTTTTCATCTACTTACATAGGGTAAAAGTCTGTCAGAGAAGTCCGCTCGTCACTCAGAAAACATTACCAGATTCCACCCCAACATCTGCTTGGAGACCTTCTGCGATCTGCTATGACAACTTTTACTTTCACTTCATTTTTACTTATATCTATATGTATATCCACATCATTGTTAAGTTGATAACGTCGTTTTCGTGTTTATATCTTTGCAAAACGCCTTTGAGACTATTAGTCTACATAAGGAAAGGTAAGAGAAGAGGGCGGTTCCAAACGCCAAGTCTTCCCAAAAAGTCGCCCCGGACGGGACACATTTTCAGGCACTTACCACCTCCTTCCTTCTACCTGTCTTATACAAACATACCTGACCTTTTCCTAACCCTATACTGGTCAGTATGATCGCTCCTAGTAGAGCTTTTATCGTTATTTATTTTTGTCATTTCACTTTTCACAGAGTATGACGTAAGAGTGCCATGGCACTTTTACGGTAGTGGTAGTAACTCTAAGTCAATTTCATAGTACAACACTCATTTGAGCCAATTATAGATACGTAGATTGACATTGAATAAGATTTGTCGACACACCTTTACGGTGCTGATCATGAACCTGGAAGTCCAAAGCTAATTGTAGTCTAACTTGAGGAGGGTTTCCAGTGCTGAAGTCTCACTCTGGAATTCCAGTGCTGACGGTAACTTCAAAATGGTGACGTGATGAAGACTGAAGTACTAGTGACGTTTGCATATTTGCGCCTTTGACTATAACAAAATACCCTTAAACATATATATAAACAAATCAACTCTAATGCGGTAGTGTAATGAAGTGAACATTTTTTGTTAGTCCTCAACTTCCTTTGTTTGTGCAATATTAAGTTATGATTAAATCTCCTGTTCTTCTTAAACTTTCCGGTACATGATATAATCCTGCACCCGCCCGTTTTGTTTTCTCCGAAGTGTTCGGAAAGTCTGGTGCCAGAAATGAACAATAATTTGGTGAGTATTTGATAACTTTTATTCGATAACTCGACAGTCACACAGGAAAGCTTGTTCCTTATCTATTCCTTCTATCCCGTCCTTAATCACTGTAATTTTATGTTTATTTGCATAGAAAAATACTTCATGATTCTTGCGAGTTATCTACAACAAGGCCAGTGTACAAACTAAAATAGGATGAAACACCAGAGTCGTAATTTTACAACTATTTTTAAGTATAGCTTTCAGTAAGGCTATGAAAGACAGTGAACGGGCATCTGCGACAATCTTCTTTTTATCCCAATACAACTGTACGAATCCTACACGACTGTCCTATATAGGAATGTCACCAATTTGCAGCCGTACACCCATCGTGCGAAGAATGCCACTGGGGCTGTAACATGCATCATAAACATTTACACGTGAAATTTCATAGAGAAGCATTCTTTACGAATATTAGAACCAAAACACACATCTCCTTTACTGGTACACAGAACGATATTTTCATACTGCTATCATGTTCAACTCATATATCCGTCTACCTAGGTCAATTTGTCTATACTTTATTCCAACTGCGAGACCAGATCACTCATACATTAATCTGCTGTTATTGATAATATTTCTATGTTCTGTGTGTAGCCTCAGGCCTATTGTCTATATAGCTAATAGTTGTTATTGGTTGCCATACATTGTACCTTGTGCGGTTGTTGAGCAATAAAATTCATTCATTCATATATATATACGTGGTCAGTTATTTTGTTCTGGCCTCGTACAGTCGGACAGCTTTGCCCTGATTGGGCAGCTCGTGTTCTTTAACAACGTTGAACTCTTTTGTGAACATGTTTAGAAACTTTAGGTCTCGGTCAGGAACACGCAGGTGGAAACCTGTGAAAGAGAAGAAGACAAAATGATTACCTAATGTTTAAGTAATGTTAGCAGAGCGTCCAAAAAACATTACTTTTTACTATAGGACAAAATCCTGCTATTATTCTTAGTAGTAGTCTGGTTCCAGGTATATGGTGATTCGGTATGGTTGGGTTGCATGCAAAACAAAGACTTCAACCATTGCAGTTTATGACTCTTGTTGAATAACCTTGTGTGATAAAACCTAACATTGCTTGCTACAAGCTAATTAACGTCCCTGTTGTAACATCAGAATACTTTTTTTCAGTGAAATACTCATGCGCCTCCGCTTCTCCGAGCAACCGTGCCAGAATAGTCTTTACTTGAGCTATCGGAAGACAACAAAGGTAATTTTTGATGGTGAAATGTTCGAATGAAGGGACAATAAAATGGCCATTGGTGAAGCGTACCCAGCAAAATGGTTGTTTTTGAATCGCTCAGGTATTTTATGGTCTGAATCAATCCTTCAAAAACCTCCGCGTCATACACAAGGTCACTCCCGATGACGTAGTCATAGTGCGCTGCCTTGGGGAAAGCCTGCAGATCCACGCCCCATGCTAGAGGGCACACCTAGACGGGGACAAAGAGACGTTACTTGTGTCAAAGAAAATAATAGATTTCAACGTCTTCATACATACTGTACACCTCTGTGCTACAAAGCCAAGATAAGTAACGTCGGCGCAGTTTCAAGGCATAGCTGAGGACGTTTAAAAAGACGTTTTAATCGTTTAGCTTTCATGTTCATTATTCTAATGGAACCATTTTGAAAAAAAAATACTTTGACCACTTGTAACGGAAAATTAATGAAAGAGTTTATCAAAGAAAACCACGTGTCTACAGTGCAGATTAATTCTAAGATGAAACACCCTGCATCTGATAGCACAGAACCATACTAAAAGGAGGTACACAACAGAATGAACAAGTCTCAGAAAGTTTCGCCCTATTCTCTCCTGGTCCTGCAGTCTTCATCAGGTTAAAATGACCAATGTCTTCTCTCTAGACACGTTACTGTGCGGTGAAATGACGTCAACTTTTATACTAAGAACGGTGTAAATATCTGTGGCGTGTAGATGGAAGAAACAATGGGCAAAAGACTGAAACTTTGGGTTGATACATACGGTGGGAGGGTGCTCAACTCCACGGGTGTTGATCGCCACGTTAGGTTCAAGGTTATAGATGATGTCAGGAAGGTCAGTTAAGGTCACATCAGCACCTAGAGAAGAAGAGACCATGGTTTAGGTTCCAGGTACGTCATGCGACAGTAGATTGGGGTCATCTATAGGAATTCGAAAGTAGTGGATGCGTCGAACGAAATTCAGATGTCTTGTGTAAAGTAGAGTAGATTCATTCCTCAAGATACCGACATCTTTTGCATCGCAGTTTTCCAGGGCTCGGTAAGACATCTGGAGCTGGTTTGTCGTTAACTATTATCTACCTATATGAAAATCACGACGTTTGTGACTATGTGGCAAAGAGGTATGCATGTAGTCAATAGTCTACAGTCTACACACTTACCCAACAGACTTGTGACAATCCCGACCAGCCCCGTCCCAGAGCCCAGTTCTATCACCTTCTTATCCTTCAGAGGGAAGACACCGCTCTCCAAGTATTGACTGAACACGTCAGCCTGGACAGGATATACGAGTATAAAGTAGAGAAGTTCAAATCCTTCGCACGTCATATGGTGTATAGGGCAGAGCCTATCTCCGTCTCCTTAACCCTTGATAGATGTGCAACCCACAGGTATTAGGCGTCTCTAATATTGAATGTTATACAGGCTTTTGTAAAATAAGGTTGTCATAATACAAACAATCTACAGGAGGGACTTATCTTACCATTTTTTCGCCACCTACGTGGCTGCCTTCCTCACGGCCTAGGTATACACCGCTACTTCTTAGCTATTCCCCTCGTCTCAGGGACAGCGATCATCAAGGCCACAAGGAATGAACCTGAGCACTTACCGAAACGTCGGTCAGGTCTAGGTTCTGTTATACCACTTAATTATGTATCAGGTATCTACTCTCCAAGCAGAGGTTTGGCTCCGGCTGGTTCCATCGGGTTTACTAATTTATGTTTTGTCCTGTTTTCTTCATCCCCGCCGGCCATTAAGAAAACGGGACAAAATAGAAAGCCCGATAAAAACGTCTAAAATACGCTTACGGTGGAGCCAAACCTCTGCTTGGAGAGTATAAGATATCTGTATGGCCGATGTATTTGTCACACTTAGGCGTAACACACCTTGTTTTCCAGCAACCTACAAACGTAACGAAACTTTGGCCATTCACGCTAGCTCACCGTTGTCCACAGTTTGGTCCCAATAGCCGTCATGTCCCCAACGTTCCTCTCCGTTATAACAATGTCCCTCCCCACAAAGTGGAAGTTCTGGTCCCGAGACCGACTCCGCATCATTTCATAGATAGTCTCTTTCGTCCACACAACCGCATCTTCGCTGATTTCTCCGTCGGCTCCATTCGGAGTATCTTCGGAAGAAGTCGTCGTGTCCTCGGTTTCGATCGGCATCTTTCGAGAGGGAAGTGGTCTTCAAGCGTTACCGGTCAGCTTAGATGTTACACAGGTAAATATCTTCCACAATACTCTAACAAAGAGATGGCAGACTTCGCCTCCTCAGATGGCAAGCACCCTCTGTCATAATATACAGAAACTGCACTGCTGAAACGCACAGAGACACTGCATGGGAAAAGCAAGAAAAACAAAACAATACATATCTCTTCATTTTCTAAATCTTTAACATATTGCGTCCCATATTAGACAGGTAGTTGATACTTGTTTAGCTTATTATTCACTAGGCTGACAAGAAAGTATGAACGACAAGACGAGGGCAGCTTCACATACAGATAAAAAGAAGTAAGTATTGCGAATTTAAGAAACAAAACCAATAAAATTTCATTAGATAGAAATGTTATATTATCGTTATTATAGATGTTCCACAGAGAAGGAAACAACACTAATCATAAAAGGATGCAGCAATCTCACATCGAAGCTGGGATGAAAAGATTTCGTGACAAAAGTACAGTAGTAGAGCCAAGCCCTGTGGATACAAACAAGATCTTCATACCCAAAACAAGAACTTCATATCCAAAACAAGAACTTCATATCCAAAACAAGATCTTCGTTGCCCTACATATCCATTTGGGATAAACTATCATATTGTGGTTTGCCAACTTGTGTTGTATCGGATAATGGTAAAATCACCGGCCACAAGCACAGCAAAATGTCCTTCATTCTTTCAAACCTACGGTCCATGCTAGACAAGTATTTGTGCCTCACTGATGTCCTCTTTGAGACTTGATGCAGTTTTCCTGAATTTAGGTCAAGGACAAAATCTGAAAGTCGACTGAACAATGAATCTACCAGCGCCATACTCAGACCTCAGCGAGCGAACATAGCAGCTTCAGGACTTAACAGTCGGCAAATACAAACAATGCACCAACACGAAACTGTCTAGTACTTTTGTACTGTACTGTACTGTACTTTTGTCATCAATGTAAAATATCCAGAAATGTGAAAATGGATAATATTGGATCATACGTACCGTTATTCTCTGCAGGAATATACGATGGTATCAGGCTGTATAGGACATGTACATGGATATCGTTTGCCCTCAGACACATATATGCTATACAAGGCCAGAGGACGGGCTTATTTTAGAGACGTTGGCTGGTTCTGACCAGTTATAATTGGTGATGGGCACTGTGCAGTTTCAGAAACATAACCCAGAACAACTGCGTTGTCTTTATGAATATACAGGGCTCTACCTAATCTGTGTTTTGATGTAACGCTGAAGAAGTTAATTTTTTTCTACATCATTGTCATGCATGTACTGATGTTGTGCATCAGATCAACCTCCTTGCTCAGATTTAGAGAAGAGCACCCCCTCCCACTTTTCCAAATTCCAAAGCATCCGCAGTAAAAGACCCATGCCGCAGCTGTGATAATAACGTCATCACTCACTGACTGATGATGGCAAAAGAGCCATGTTCTCACAAGGGATGCTATTTCAAGCCACGGTATTAACGTTATATGTTTACTCAACACTAACGTTATAACGCAGTACCCAGTTATCATTAAAGGTTTAGGCCATTTGTTTTGAGTCACGCTTAAATCGACTGTGTAATTCAATTAGTTCAAGGCATGGCCAATTTAATGCATGGGAAGGGCAGTAGATTGCATTCGAATCCAAGCGATACATGTATAACATGCCATCTATGTTTTCATAGGTCGGGGGCATTGTTTGCTTTGGAAACTGGAGCCTCCAAACGAGGCAACAAAGTAGTCACTTCCTCCTTGACCCCACAAACGGGTTACGGGCGATGGGAAGGTCATACTTATAAGGCATTTTTACGTGACGTCATAAGGAGATTTGCATATCAGTGAATCGTAGCTCAATCATTTTAGGACACCAAAGACCTTCTCATATAACATCTAGTAAGTGTACAATGATCAAAGAAGATAATATCATAAAAACACATTTAAAATGTTTATAGAATTTGAAAAATAAACACCAAGTGCGCTTGAGCTCCGGCCCATTCAAATGTAAATGAGGACACCAATATGGCGGTCAGGACATAAGCTGAACATTACATTGGGTGACCTAGGATGCACACTGTATTGATTGCCAGCTTAACAAATACATTGCTTAAAAGGCCAATCCAATTTGATTCCTTGGTTTTGTTAAAAACGTCGTTTCTAAGGAAGAACAACGTCACGATTTTGCCCTCTGACATCTGCTTAGAGATTACACTAAATATTAGGGAAATCTCTAAGCAGATATTGGATGGCAAAATCGTGTAAATCTTGAAAAAACAAGGAAGGCAAGGACAATGGCATTGTGGTATTATCAAAACAAATATACGCCAAGTCTTTCATTCCACTCCATTCTTTCTATGTTCTAGTCTCTTGCTACCTGCAGGAATTATGAGAGTTGAGTCCTGTTCTTGCATTCCACTGACAACTTAATAAGAACAGAGTCACAAGCATATAGAATCTGGGATTTATATCATTAGTCACATTCGTAATATATCAGGGACTCCTTTGTACATTTGGCATAAATTTCATCACATGAACTCATGATGCTGGGGGTCAAGGCAAAGAAAAAAGTAATTTCATAACAATCAAGTTTGACAACAATCATCATATGAATTGCACAACATCCAAGACAATGGGTGACGAGCCATATTGCAATCTTAATGTTGCTAACTCTCTAGATGCAAAACAAAAACTGCACTAAACACTTTTACCAACTTCCTATATGGTAAGTTCAGTTACAAGCATCACCAATGTGCAAAAGTCATTTCTGTACATTTTCATTGTCATATGTATTCTACAACCAGAAAATAACACAGGACAAAACAGATCACATTTTGTACACCAAATTTCTTTCTGGATGTAGCACAAAAATAGGATGGTTTCAGTACAAGTGATTGGTGCAGTTCTTTCTTGCTTACAGCGATAAATGTGAATGAAAGTATGAAAGTTGTGCAATGAAGAAAGTATAAGTAGTTGTTATATCTCTCTTCTCATAAACCCCATTTGGACAAAAGTCCAGAAATGAACAAGTCAAGTTGCCTACAAATAGCATCAGACTAAAGAAAGGCTACAAAATTTCAGCTTTTTTCCTTTTATAGTAACTTTCTTAAGTATTAATCACATACATGTAGCTTATATTTATTTTGCATGACAGCAATCATCAATATAAAGGGTACGGCATACATCACATTTTTTGCCACAGAAGATAACAAAGAATTGAGAAGCTTTTTCTTAGCCCTGAAGGGGGCTTGTTTATCGGAAGGGGTGGGGGGATCTGGAGTAAGATGGGGTTTAGTAAGACATTCACATTTCGTAGAAAATATCATTAAAATGAGGGATTTGACAAGTCGACTGACAATTTTATAATCATCCATGTATTGAATCTATATATAGGGGACCTCCAAGCCAATTGTATATAGATATACTTGATTATGTTGTCAAAGACCACAAAATGTCATTATCTCCTTTTCAAGTTTTCTGGGACTTTTTTTTTACAACTGCAGAAATAACTCAGTTTTATCTGTTCACAACTCATGACTTTGTGATGGAAAACCAAACATTGATGACTGCCTGGCTGAAACATTTGATTGGACACTGTTTGGAACTGATGTCTGAAACTTGGGCCGTGATTGGTTGGAACTGACACTTGAGTTTTTGTTGATTGGCCTCTGAAAACTGGTCTGTTATTGGTTGAAACCGACATGTGAATACTACTGGGCTGTGATTGGGTGAAACTGACACCTGGGCAGTGATTGAACTGTCCAGTTTTCTACACCATACCAAAATCAGTCAACATGAAAGATCATAAAATTTCTTTTCCGCTGGCATTTTTTTCAGCACCATTCAGTAGATGGGGAAATATATGAATTTAGAGGCCAGTCGGCAGTCCTGGAGAGGCTGTATGAAGATATTCCATCTCTTTCATAGCGTTGTAAGACATGTTCAAACATTGAGAAAACACTGCTCCTATAAAAATATGATCCTAATACAAAACATCAGATTTTGGTACAGAAATATCCAAGTCCTGTCAAGACTGGGGTTGCCATAGATGTCTGTATGTAGAAAAAGGAATATAAAAACTTGCTCGGTTTTACTTTGCATATATCATACATGCATACAGTCATGATACAGTGGAGTTACTTTGGACACAGTATCTAATGCAACCACTGAAGTTTCTGCCTCTGGCTTTATCTATTAATTAATTACACAACTTTGTGTGGAGACAACAAAATATCATTTTCTGAATTTTCTGTGGGGTGTTAATACATGTTACCTTTTCTTTACTTGTACAATTTGACTATCTAGCAACATCAGAAAGTAGCACTGAGTACAACTTGAAATAAAATTGAGAGTTAACAAAAAACGATAACACTAAAAACAACCATAATTTGCATCAAAGAAAAGAACAGGGATCTGTAAATAAGTGAAAAGAGGTGTATGTAGAAATGTTACAGAGTTTACAGTTGGTTCCAAGCAATTAAGTCTAATCAAATTCAGTAAGTTTAGAGCTGTCAGTTGTTGTATACTATATTTGAATGAAAACAACACATGAGAGTTGTGCAAAACGTCTTACAAACAATTTGCCAATAAACATAATGTGCCGCAGTTTTCAAAACAAAGCAGCAGGGAATCCACTGGAATTAATCTAAACTGGTCATTGCATACATGGCTGCACATGTACTGGTCACTTATGTACATTTTTTAGAAGAAGCCTGGCTTAAAATATGACAGATACATAAAAATCTAATCAATTTGTTTGACAACTTTTCAAGCAAGCAACTGTGACGATCAAACTAAAATTGCTTACGGGATGAAGACGCACAAGCCAGACGAGTCATACCAGAAGCTAGTCAATTTTCAGGGCATTGTCATCAGTGCTGGCCAAATTCAAGGCAAGAAGCAACCAAAACTCTGGGCAAGTTTGCATGAGTATTCTTTCTCTTCTCTAAGAACTGTGCAACATACACTATTGTTACACAGCAAAAAACTCACATCATGCCAAAGGGTATACAATTTTCTAAGAACTTCAATATATATCACTGACCTGAACTTGTATTCACGATCCATTGGGACAAATTGCATTGTCATGTTGCTTACACATGTATACATTTGGCTGGGCGAATAACCTAAATTTCCTCATATTTACAAGTAGTCTGACTTTATAAATTGAATCGAGATTAAAACGTCTTCCACAAGTTGCTCACAAAGTTGGACTGATACTTTACACACGAATGACAAAAATCGCATCATTAATTAGCAATAATAAACAGGTCTGATTTACATATCTACATACATTAGGAGGCTTGTTTTGAACAGGGTCAGTCTTACATATATGTACAATATGCACACTTGAAAAAAACAAACTTTGCTGCAAAATTATCACTGGCAGTTTCATAATTTGCATTCAAATGATATTCATCAAACATTTTAACATTACTGTGAGAAAAAAAAGTTAGATAAACCTTTACAAGATGAGAGAATTTAGTGCCAGAATCTTCAACCTGGCAAAAACATTACGTTAACTACTGAATAAAGTGATGTACTATACAATGTACACTTACAATGGGAATGGCTTTTAAAAGGTGCAAACTCCTTTCTGGTTTCCTATTTTTTCCACAAGTCATTTATCGATTTAAGCTATTGTTAAGTTAAACAGCAAAAAAAGCAGCATTGCTGGTTAAGGAATGAACAGCCTTCCTTTTTTTTCTTTTCCCACATCGAACGTTTACGTAGTAACAAATCACAAATGAAGGGTCAAAGGTGTACCAATTTTGTCTGTGGCACTTCGCGAGATGTGATTGGGAGCTGTGAGATTAGTTGCTACTAAAACCTTTAGCTGCGGCAAAAACAAGCACCCTTACTTGGCAAAAGCCAGTCACAACTTTACTAAAAAAAGGAAGTCTCCAAGGGAAAAACTAGCCATATTATCTCGATGGGTCATACCACTGTGAACTAGGGGTGGCTATATACAGGTAACTAAGGGTGATCCCATGACACCTCATTCCTTTTCTTTGTCACTATTCTGGGATGCCAGGCCCTCCTTCACTGATGACAGGACCTGCAAAAAACAAGAAAACTTTAATTGTCTCTTCTAAAGAAAACTTCAGCTAGACATCTGTGGATCTGGTTTGTAGGTCTGAGGATAAAAATGTTCTTCTGACACAACCTAGCGAAGTGTATTTGCTTGACATTGATCCAACTTGTTAGATATGACTATGGATCAAGGAAGCTATCTGGGTTACAAAATTCACACCAATCATTAATAGAAAGGGGGACTTCTCACAGTCTCAAAAATTTTTCATTCAGACTCACATGAAACAATTAGAAACTCACAAAGGGACACAAACATTTAGCGCAAAAAAAAAATATTGTTCCAGATATGAAATAGGTCATATTATTTTTAAAGACAAATTTGTCTTGTAATTGTATGAACCTAATAATACAGAAGTTATATACGACTGCAAGTACCACTATTTAACACAACAATGTCCATTCACACAATCCATGCTCCAAAACCACATGCATCCTCAGGTTCCTGAATTTTAGCCATGTGCCAATGTTTACTTCCTACCAGATCTAGATTGTGAAAGATGAAGGCCAGCTCAACCTTTTCATCCTGCCAGTCTCCAGTCTCAAATCAGCCTGGGAACAATCTCGCACCAAGGACAGCAAGAGAACACACACTAGGACATACAAACAAGCAACTCTGTACACACCTCTTTGAATTTCTTGTTCTTGGCCTGCATGTTGATGGCAGCAATGGACTGGAACAGTTTGTCATCTGAGATGACCTCTGGCAACTTGGTGAGGAACTGCACTATCTGGATGAAGTCCATGTTCACCAGGATGTCCTCATAATGAAGCAAAATGCCTGGAAAAGGAAACACAGAGACATAAGTAACATCATTTTAAAGAGAAATACATTTGTATCTGTGGCTCTTTGAGGCACATTCTGGAGGGTGCCTATGGACTACGACCATGTTTCCAATAACTTACCTGTACAAGTAGTTGATAGGGATATGCAATCTGTATGCAGGCTTTTCACATGACGTCTCTTGCACCATGTTGCCCAGCTCGGACATGTAGTAAGGGATTTGCATTTGACATTTCCAATGGTGACATAAAGCAGGCAGCCCAATGCATGAGAGAAGGGGAACCTGGTGTGCTTGGCTGAAAACATGAGCCCCTGCAAAGCTACATTACTTGTATTACTTGTAACATGTACTTGAAAAAAGTGACTTCACCTCAGTCAAAGATTACTGCTATACACTGTACCTTTAGATAGACAAACCAATGAGTTGGACTCACCTAATGCTGTTCTAAACAGGAACTCCTCTCCGTCCCTACAGAACACGTCCCACACTCGACTGGCCACGTCCAGTGGGAGAGACTTGCTATAGAGTGTGAAGATCCTACAGAAGAAGAAAAAACAATTTGCATTAGTGTTCTATGCTGTTGAGACCAAATACAATACTCGACATGTATATACATTTACTTTCGCTGAGTCTTAATTTTGCAGAAGAGGGTTAAAGAAGGTTATCAAAGTGTATTTTGATTTTTTTTTTACAAATTTCTATTTGCTGTACAAGGACAGTGACAATGCAGTGACTTTTTTAACAGCACTGGATACAAAGAACAAACAGAGGGTAAAGGTACTGGGGGGTGGAGCTCAACCCTATCCTTCCTTTGCCTTTTACACCCAACTGAAGTCCAGTAACCATTTACACCTGGGTTGATTGGTAGCATGACAGGTTTTGAACTCAGGGGGTAGTTACGCCACCCGACTCAACAATTTTTCTGAAACAACTTTGTAGAGCAGAACAGCAGCAATATGATGGAAACACATATTCTGAAAGGAGAGGTCGCAGTGGAAATAGAACCTACCAGTCTATGAGGTAGAGGTCAGGGGTCACCTTCCACTTCTGGAACAGGGCGTACAGTTTCGGCAGGTTCTCCTCAAAGAACACCTCATATGTGTCGAAGTATATCTTCATCTGGAGAATACCATAAGGAAAGCGTTAGAGATACAGGTACATGTTGGTGACTAAGCAAAGGTACAGTTGCATGTTGTATGCTGTAATATGGACAAAAGTTGTATTCAAATCTTGCCCCAAGAGCACAAGATTGGAACATACAGTTTCCACTACTCGAATGTATGACAAAGTTTGAAATTAATTTTTTGGTCATTTCTTTACATGGAAAGACTAATCAATCCTACAGTATTCTGTAGAAATATCCACGGAGTCAAAATCGCTCATTATTTTGCTACCTTTCCAGTCCTATGGACACAAAAGTGGGGTACAGTGATGTACACATTGTATGGTAGCACTGTATTGTGTATAATTATGTTGGGAACCACACGCACGCACGCATGCACACACACACACACACACACACACACATGCACACACAGACACCCTGATTTTCAGAGACATACAAAAAGGCAAACAGACAAGCATACACAGACACACACACAAACCAAAGCAAGTACCACACATCCCTATCCGTACCTGACCACTATCTACTCTGAAGAAGGCCAGCTGACAGGGTTTGTTCAGCAGGTTAGCGAAACACACGAAGGCGTCAGCTGGCTCCATGTTCAGGATCAGTACTGCTGCCAGGAACGACATCCCCTGGACCTGGGGAGGGGCAGGCAAAACATGTATTACAACTGTATCTCATCATGTGCCACCTAAAATTTAACAGTTCTTTGTGGATGTCGATGTGCAGATGTTGGCACATTGGCTCACCAAATCCGTAGTGCGTTTTTTGCACACGTTTAGACACATGAGCCAAAGAGGCTCGGTGGGAGTCACTCCACTCCAAAGTTGTGGAAAGGCACTTTACACAACCTTTCGCAAGGCCACAACGTTGGGGCATGGTGGATATCTAACTTGGGACCTCTTGACTCTGAGCCCAACGCGCTATCAGTCACGGCACACCAACGCCACTACACCTACACAATCAAAATAGCTTTCTACATACTAACTTTAATTTCAAGATATGACAATGATTTTTTGCTTTAGGTCATTTTGAGCCACAAGATAGGCTAAGCTATAGAAGGACCCAAGAGGAGAAAATTGTGAACGATCTGTCACCACTTGCTTGTTCCTTACTGCCCTTAGATTTATATCAATTTCAATTTTCTATCTAATATTGAAAACAAGACTTAAAAGGTACATATTCCGATATCTGGCCGGATATTTAACAGAAAATTAATGGGAAAATGTATACATTCAAATACATAAGAAAGTTCAAATTTCTTTAGAAGTTTGAATAGATGGATGAATACGTACATATCCCACATCTGGCCGGTAACACACGTACGCCCCCAGAACTCCGTGCAGCATGTCGTGGTACGGTCCACCCTGGGGACAGGAAACATACATGATTACTGACAAATCTGATAAAACAACGTTAACAACTATGATACATTTATAACTTCTAGGTCTATGGCTTCTATCAAACTATCTATGTCAAAACACCACATTATGAATCATTAAGATGTGTTTGGCTCAGTGTTTTATACGTGTTCTATTAACCTTTCACTAGGTCCGTGTTAACTCGTAGCACTGAGCCAGTTACTACATCTGCTCATCAGGCTAAAAAACTAATGGCAAAAGCAATAATTACAGTAATCCAGCAGTTTTGTTTTCAGACTGCAATTTCAATGTCTAATTGTAGTAAGATGTTATGACCAAGAAAGACAGATTTTCTTTAGACATGGTATAGAATAGAACAAACAAGTCCTATAGTCCATGGGCCAGACCCCCAAATTTTACATATCAGTACCACCTGAGGGGGCAAATTTTCCTTATGATTTTTAAGTAGTAGGGTATCTGAGGGATATATTTTGATATGATAGCCATCGCAGAGTGGTAGCTTTGACCCGGCTATCTGCCCTTGACCTTTTGACCCCAATCTGGACCACGCCCTTTGATATGATTATACAAATGGGTGTGTAAATCAATTAAACAATAATATTTTCAAATGAAACTTGCTGGGCTGATACAGAATGAATCAAGGATTACAGAAAACTTAATTTCATTTCCATATCTGGATCCTATGAAGAGTTATGAGTCTTTTAATTATTATTTTTGAGCAAATTTTGGATGAAAAATGTTAATTTCTACTTTTCAAAGGCTGACATTTATTCTGAACTCACATTTGACCTTTTTTCATGCTTTTATCTGCTTTGCTGTATCATTCCCTGCATTCTAAAGTTTAAATCATGAAAATCCGCCATTTCTATCTAGAGATATGAGTACCTAAATAAATACACACCTACAGGCATTGTGTTGGGGAAACCGTTGCTAGGGCCGTTGCTATGGAGGTGCTGGGCTGCAATCCCAAGCAAAATGCAGTACAAAGCCTAGTCTTTTGATATATTTTATGTCCTTATACCTTCCAACATATTATAGAGAACATGTTAAAGGTGTCATATGTAAGGTAAAGTATAATTCTAGTTTAAAACTTACATGCTATATGTATAAGTTAAATAGCATTATCATCCTACATGCATAATAGGCCTTGCACGAGTGTGCATACTATTTCCCACAACTATGAAATAACACTTGACAGTGTTACATGTGTAGCAGGCACCGATGACAACAATGAAGGGAGTATGAGGCAAGATTCATATGAGTCTGCTCTGGATACTGCGTATCAAGAGCTGTTCCAATTCATACGGAATGATCTGTTCAGCAACCCTAGGGTACTACGAATGACAGACCTCTCCTCAAGATTAGTGGAGTCTATAAAGTCTCTTGGTATAGAGCAGATCAAAGACTCCACCAAGAAACACATGTGGCGGAGTTTAGAGAGCGAGTTTTGTAGTACCCTACACTTCTTTTCTGATGACAACCGCAGACTGTTTGTCTATCCTGACAATCTATCTAGATGCGACCTTGTCAAAGCGCATCAGGCCTTACAAAAGGAGCTGAACACTCTTAAATCACTCCTTAACAAAGATGTTGTTGCCAAGGCAGCCCTGTTACTTAGAGACGACATAAGAAAGCAGGATGTTTCTCAAGCCTGGCCACCGGTGATCACAGAGGAGGACCAAAGTAGAGACATCATCCCTCCGTCAGTCGTCAAATTCTTCTGCTACTTGCTGACAGGCGGTTTCAACAATGCCGATGCATCACAGAGGGTGGAACGACTTGTGACCTCATTCGGATATGACATTGTGTATGCTGTAAGCCAGGGAAAAGTGAAAACACCCAAACACATCACTTTGGCTTTTTCCATCAAGTGACTGACAGGAAACGTGGAGCTTGTGCAACTGCTGAACCGACTTGGTTACAGTGTTTCTTACAGTACTATGGAGGAAATCAGTACGGCCCTTTGCCTTCAGAAGCTGTCAAGTGGTGATGGTGACATAACCCTTCCAAGTAACTTGCATAATCAAGTTTTCACCACACTTGCCTGGGACAACATCGATCGACTGGAAGAGACCATAAGCGGTGGCCGGACATCTCATCGTGTCAATGGCATTGCTGTCCAACCCAAGGTAACAGAGTCCCCTGAAGTAGAAGCCCTCCCTCCATTGACTAAAACAAAGAGAAGAAGCATTGACGCCCAGCAGCCAGCATTGCCAGCCTACAATGTTGGCCAAAGAGAGGGTACTGAACCATGCCAATCTGTTGACCTTGAGCAAGATGATATCACTCACACTACACGGCTGAAGAACATGATTTGGATGATAGCTCGTATACTTAAACAAAAAGAGCAAAGCATCAGCAGCTGGACAGGCCTCTACATCAAATCATGCAGTGATGTCCAAGTAATCCCTGACGTTTGCTAACTTCCCACCATCAATGCCCCTCCAACACAGATGTTCACCGTGTACGAAATTCTCAGGCAGTCCTTAATCATTAAGGATAAGCTTCAGTTAAAGAAGATCGTCTGTGTCTTTGATCAGGCTATCTATGCGAAGGCGACAGAGGTCATATGGAAGCACAAAGATATTTTCAAACCAATAGTCATCGGAATGGGATCTTTCCATACATGCTGTACACTTCTGGCAATTATCGGAAAACGCTTCCAGGGTGCAGGTCTGAGGGACCTTGCCATTGAATCTGGGGTAGTAGCAGAGGGTTCGGTGTCTGGAGTGATGGACGGACGCAGGTACAACAGAGCAGTCAGGTTCCACAAGCTAGTGTACGAGGCCTTACTCAGGCTTGTGTGGTCAGGGTTTCTGTCCTGGATGCGTCAGAACCACAATGAGGATCTCACTGACCTGGAAGAAGCAACGGAAACCACTGACACCACACCAATGATGTATCACAACAAGCTTTACTAGGCATCCTACAGTCAGCAACAAATAACAGATTCTGAATCATGTGCATGTTTGACAACTATGTCACCACCCTCCGAAGTGAGAGCAGCCGTCTCACACAGTATTGGATGTCCTACATCGAACTCGTAGAGATTTTGCTGGGTCTCCTTCGAGCAACGAGGGAGGGTGATTGGCTGCTACATCAAGTGTCCATCCGCCAGCTCATCCCATGGTGCTTTGCCTATGACAGGGTAAACTATGCAAGGTACCTGTCATACTACTATGCACAGATGTCACAACTGCAATCCCAACATCCAGACGTGTATGCAGAGTTTATGAGAGGACACTTTTCTGTTCTGTTCAGATTGGCCATGCAAACCCGTTTGGACGTATTCCGGTTGACCAGACTATTGAGGAGACGGTGAACAAAGACACACAAACCGCCAGGGGGACAAAGGGGTTCAGCCTTAACCACTCAGCTATATCAAAGTACTACTTCACAGCAGAACACAGGTGAGTATCTACTTGAAACAACTGAGGGACATGACTAGTGGTGCCAAGAGTAGTAAGTTTTCTCATAAAGATCTACAAACTACACGCATTACAAGGGATGAAGCCGATGTCAGCTCATTGGTCGATTTAATGGAGAACAACTGGATCAACCCAATGTCCTCAGAAGAGCCCGACCTTGTCAGCTTGTCCACGGACAGTGTGGCACATCCCTCCCTACATATTTCCAACGCACACCAAATGGGAGAGGACGCCTATGTCTCCTTCCGAAGGAATCGCTTGGAGCAAGACCCACCAGAAGTAAAGTTCCATGACAAGCTGACAAAACTAAAACTGAAGACATTCTCCAATATTGGCACTAAGAAGACCAGTGAAAAGGGCAAAACCAAAGAAGTTGTCCTGCAGGTGGACAGAAACCTGTTCAGGCACATTATACTGATCGCAGAAAGCAGGCAGCTCCGCATTAAATATGTCCTGACACATCCTCTCGGTCCCCTTCCATGGTCTCTTGCAAATGCTGATGGCACTTTACGTAAGACCAACAAAGCTGCCCTTGCAAGAGAGCTGGAGAGTCGTGTTTCACCAGCAAAAGACACCCCCAGCTCCATCCACCTGTCCGATCGATGGCATGAGCATCCTGCAAAAGATCAACGGCAACAACATAACGTTTTCTGGGCTAGCAAACACCACAATGTCCATAGTTCTGATGGAAGTTGTGAACAGTCACAGAATTGATGTTGTATTTGACGTGTAAAGGGACCAGTCCATCAAATATGCTGAGTGGTTCAAGCGTGGGTCCAGTACAGCATTACAGTACAAAACCATAACTGGTTCTGTCCAGTTCAAACAACAAGTCATCCGTGATCAAGTTTCTGATTGAAGAATGGAAGCAGCCAATCTACAGAGAGAAACTTAGGAACAAGACGCTGTATGCTACCTGTGAGGATGCCTGCTACATGTTCACTAAAGACGAATGGGTGGATATTGCGGAGCTACAATGCTCACAAGAAGACGCTGACACGCGCCTCCTACTTCATGCACTCAACGCTGCTGAGTCTGGTTCTGAAGCAGTTATCATCAGAGCAGACGCTCATGGTCATCAGCCTCGCCTTCGCTAAACGTATCCCATGCAAGGTGTACCAAAAGTGCGGTACAAAGAGCAGGACACGATTCATTGACATTGACAAGTTGGCAGACGCATTGGGAGAAGAGGTCTGTAAAGCATTGGTTGGACTACATGCATTCACAGGTGGGTACCAGTATTGCCTTACCTCACGAAGATTTACATGTACACTATGCATGTACCCCAAAAACATTTTGCATGATAAGTCCACAATATTTTTAAACACATACTTTGCATAGTTTTGTAACATGAATTTTGCTTAACAGATACAATCAATTGAATAGACACACCTCACATCTACAGGAGCTGATAGTGAATGTTAAATGCCACTCTTAATGTTGTTTCCCAGGATGCGATACTGTCATCGCATTTTCTGGCCGTGGAAAGTTGGGCGCTTTCAAGCTTATGTTGAAGAATACCAGAATGCATTTCAGCAACTGGGAGAAAGCTGGACGGTACCGGTGTTTCCTGATGGCAACCTGTTCAAGAGGATTGAGCGCTTCACCTGTCAGATGTACGTGTCGTCTACGTGTCGTAGCTGATGTAAACGAGATGCGGCACCACTTGTTCAGTGCCAAAAAGGGAAATGTGGAATCAAGTGCGCTACCACCATGCCGAGACTGCCTTCACCTACATGTTAAACGAGCAAACTATCAAGCCAGTGGAGGGGGTGCCTACAGAACGACCCTCAGGTACCAAGCCCAGTAGATGCAGGATGGAAGTTAGATGAAGATGGTAATCTCTCCATCACATGGCTACAATCACCTCCCGCGCCAGCTGCTGTACTGGAGCTGCTGACATGTAGCTGCTCTGGGTCATGTACTCTGCCCTCCTGCTCCTGTCTTGCAAATGGTTTGAACTGCACAGAAATGTGTAAATTGAAAGACTGTAGCAACAGGAAAGATGAAGAAACCGAAGAGGATCTGGACATTGAACTCTTCTCTAGTGATGCTGATGACACATCTAGTGATACTGATGATGAATAGATAATAATCAAATGTAAAGTTGACGTGATCATGATAACTGTGCTTGTACATGCCATATTTTGTAAATACTCAGGGCATATGGGTTGTTAATCTATATAGACAAAAAAAACAAACTTGTTGCTTTGCAGTATGTAGTTACAGCTTATGCAGCTATGGTTTATGATATGGCATCGCCATGTTATCAAGTAGATAAAAAGTTATTTATTAACTTGTTATTAGATAAACATAATACTCATTAACTCAATATCTTATTGGTCAGCTTATTCTACACCTGATTACTCTTCCAAAACAAAAGTTTTTCGACAAAAAAGTGGATTTAGCACTGCATTTTGCTTGGTATTGCAGCCCAGCACCTCCATAGCAACAGCCCTAGCAACGGTTTCCCCAACACAATGCCTGTAGGTGTGTATTTATTTAGGTACTCATATCTCTAGATAGAAATGGTGGATTTTCATGATTTAAACTTTAGAATGCAGGGAATGATACAGCAAAGCAGATAAAAGCATGAAAAAAGGTCAAATGTGAGTTCGGAATAAATGTTAGCCTTTGAAAAGTAGAAATTAATATTTTTCATCCAAAATTTGCTCAAAAATAATAATTAAAGACTCATAACTCTTCATAGGATCCAGATATGGAAATGAAATTAAGTTTTCTGTAATCCTTGATTCATTCTGTATCAGCCCGGCAAGTTTCATTTGAAAATATTATTGTTTAATTGATTTACATACACATTTGTATAATCATATCAAAGGGTGTGGTCCAGATCGGGGTCAAAAGGTCAAGGGCAGATAGCCGGGTCAAAGCTACCACTCTGTGATGGCTATCATATCAAAATATATTCCTCAGATACCCTACTACTTAAAAATCATAAGGAAAATTTGCCCCCTCAGGTGGTACCAATATCTCCTCTGGCCCATGGACTACTAGTTTGGAAATTAGTAAAAAGTTGTGCAATATTTACATGGGTAAAATGGGTACAGGATGATGATCATGAATGGATGAAAAGACGTTGAATTCATAGTTTTTATGTAAATCCCATAGACCATGGATTGGGGTATTCATATCATCATAGCTATGGAATCCATCACAATTAGTCATGAATTCCATGGCTGTGAAATGTTTGGAAGGTGAGGTAACTGATATCAGTACTTAGTACAAATCCACAATACTCTAGTGGCTATGGTCGCCGCAAAAGAGAAATTTGCTTAGGCAACCTATACATGTAATTCCTAGGGCTGGGCAAGTTTTATCAATGAAAAAGTGCACAGTACAGCCACAAATTTTGTGACCAGAAAAAAGGTCCTTTAAACTAAGAGTAAGCACCTTTACAGGCACAGTCAAACTTGGTCTCATAAATGCCCAGATGAAACTGCAAAAAAAGTGGTTGCTGGGTAGGTAAAACAGACGGTTAGCACAGGGTCTTAGCTGTTGGATGAGACTGTTTCAATGTGGCTTGTTATGGCTGGAGGTGGCTATCTGTGCCAGGCGGTTGGCTGACCAAGTTTGACTGCACATGTAACTACAGACAGAAACTGAGCTGTCTTAGGCCTACGTCTCATTTCCAAACTGGGGCCCGGCCAGACAGCTTTCAAGAATAAAAAGTATGATATAGAAGACACCAAGACGACCAAGAGAACGGTCGTGGGCATATTTTGTGTAACGCTAGTTCACCTTTATCGAGGGGTAACCTTTATCCGTTGTCTTTAAAAACGGTACATTTAGGAGTATTACATTTGTAAGTCTGAGGACTGTGGTTTCAAATTTTCAATATTTTCTAAATGTTCCGATTTGAAACCACCTTTCGTCGACTTCATATCTCTAAATACGCTTTTTTGCAAATAACGGATATAGGTTACCCTCGGATAAAGGTGAACCAGCGTTATATTTCTACCTATACGTTTCTATTTTTTGTTTTCAAAAACAGCCAAGCCAGGCCCCAGTTTGGAAATGAGATGGAAGCCTTACAAAGCTCAGTGCATGTGTGAAATACTAGCATATGGGTTCCATGATCTTGAAGCTATACTGTATAATGTTTCAAAGTTTAAATATTCCTTTTCAAGAGTATAAGAGTATAAGAGACTTTACAAACTCATTTACCATTTTCACGACAGTGCCTTTGTCCACTATTTCTTCCTGTTAGGCCAGAAAACAGTGTTAGTTGTCTTTTTTGGTGTTGATATTTCCGTGGACAAGTCATGACATAGGGCATTCCAACCCAAGAAACATTCACATGAAATTGCAAGCAATTATAAACAAACTGAAAGATGGTATTTTTAGGCTTATACTTTTATCAATTGCTTGCAAATGTCATCCAATTATTTTTTTTCAGCTAAAAACATAAACATAGAAATTAATTTCGATTATGATATGCTGATTTGGTTTGATGAAGTTGGAATGCTCCAGTACACATCCGTGATTGGTTAGATAGGTGATCCTCAATTTCCAATCAAATGACAAAAAAGTAATCTTTTGATTGGTCAATCATGGCACTTTTCCAACACTTGACACTGGTTTTAGAATTCTGTGTGCTTTAATTTGTCAATGCGTATCTGATCTCATGGTTTTGGGGCATGTACAGAGGACTATACCATCAAGTCCCCTTTACAAAACCCTGGTGTTTTTATATTGACAAGTGTACAATATATGATCTTAGAATCAACTGGTGCAAATCAATACTACCTGAGGCTTAGTAAAAGAAATGTTGTGTTTCTGGGTACCCAACAAACTTTTTTGTCCACCACAGATAGCAAGAGACAGATTAATACAGTTTCCACAATTGCCGATGAAAAAATTTAGTTATCCAACATCTTCAGACAAGGGGGATGATCACTTTGGTTAAAATTGATATCATCAGACCCCTCTGTACGTTCTTCACTGAGGACCTCACTCGGTAGGTAACAGATAAGAGAATATTGAACTGAAAATCTAGAGAAATAAAATTATAAAATACAACCAAGTCCTACCCCACTAATCATATCTTTTAAATACTGTAACCAGAAACACAGCATCAATTTTACTAGGCCTAATCTGATTAGTTGAGGATTAGTTGTGTTAGTGCTGAAGAAATAAAAGAAGCCGCACCTTCTGGAAGATACAGAGATGAGGGAAGGTTCTGCTGATGTCCAGCTTGATCAGCTCCACACTGGACTCCCTGTCCCAGTCTGCTGGGGACGGATCTACACAAGTGCGAAAAGCCGCAGCATACGAAACATTTAACAAGAATACCATGTTTGTATTGCATTTGGGAGCTCACAGGTTCAAACCCGGCTGGGTCATATAAAAAATGTCCCACATAAAGCTTTCTCTCCCAGCCACTCAGGTGTATGGTAGTTGAACACACACCACTACCAGTGAACTTGCCCCTTGCTATAGTGCTTGCATAGTGCGTGGCCCGTGGGCTGTAAAAACAGAGAAGGGCACCATGCCAGCAAACACCTCACCGTGCCTATCTACGGCATTCTACCCCACTAAGTTCTAAAGATCTTCCCAAGGCTATGGAGAAAAGGGAAGGATGGAGGGAGAGAGTCATGTCCATCCGTGCAACCAGTATGCCGGGATGATGATGATGAAGTTCTCAAACAAAGGACTGTCAGAGAAGCCCAGCAGTGAGAAAATGATCTTCTACTCTAACATCTGCTTGGAGATTTACCTTTGCTATCCTTCACATTCTCCTTATGCTGTATGAACAATTATTCTTCAGGCTTTTTTGTTCAAATATTATATGATATACTGCGAGGAATGAGAGTTGCGGAAAGGTTTAGGAATGGAAGCACACCTTCGTCTGACTCTGGTCCTGACTCACACAGCAGCTTGATTCTGTCCTTGGCACGGGCTCTGAAGATCTCATACAACTCTGGAGAAGTCAGAACAAGAGTGGTGTTAACAAACAACATGGCGACATCCAGTGTCAGGCCATGTTTCCTAAACATGGTAGTCATGTTTTGTTGTTTTATTCTATCTCGCACAATATGCTTTAACAAGTGAGGATTGGA
>NC_049982.1:24007917-24009383 GCF_000003815.2 Branchiostoma floridae
CATCTAATTTATCGTAAAACGTTGTTATCAGTGGTAAGATATTAGGGAGGTCTTAGAATCTATGTACAATTTAAAATGGGCAATGAGAATTTTGTTTCATTCGTAATGTACTAACCCCACACATACAAAAACAAATACATGTACATGTGTCAATGCCATCCACTTTGTACCAAGTGTGACAACTGCTAGAACAACTGTTCCTATATTTTTTGTTGTGTTTGATATTTTGTTTATAAACAACCGCACACCATATCAATCTTGCCTTGGATGGGTTAGCCTGGCATGTTACTCTGAGATCCAAACATTCCAAAAACATTCCAAAACCCATAGGGTGGTGGGAAAACACTTGCTAACATTTCCACGCACCAACAGACTATTTTTCTCACAATTTCTTGAATCCAAAAAGGGCTCTTTGAAATACCACCCTGCATACATGTGTATAGTGTTTAGTTCTTCAAAATAGTGATTACTGTTAGTACAGTCCTTCCTACACCAGATGGTGCATAGGGCGGGGCCCATCCTATTTCAATAGCCCTTCGGCCACACAACTTTTGAGCAATCAGTACAGCAGGGGGCTAGTCCACTGGTAGACTAGCGGTGTGTGTATCAAAATTCATTTTAAGTTTAAACATTTACATTTGTACAAGTTATTATGTGCTACCTGCACCAAAATAAAAGTACACTTTGCTTTTCACTCATGATTCAGCCAAAAGCTTCTGTGGGAAATTTTCCACTCCAACATATCACATTAAGTTGTGAAAGAACTTATCTGGATTTTTTTTAGCCCTTTTATCTTACATAAGTAAACACATGGTTTAAATCAGTCCCATGTCCTATTGGCACCAATCTAAAGTGAACCACCTGTAAGGATGTACCATCTATTTGTTCTATTCAAGGTAAGACATTCTGAAATAGCATTCAAGAACTTACAAGTCCAGCAATTGTTTGAAGTTGCAGTACAAAGCCATGCAAGGTACTCAAACTTATAGCAAACCAAGCAAAACAAATAAGGACGCAAACTGAAGAACACTAGAAAAAAACAGTAACATCGTAAGAATATCATCCCTTTTTTCCAAGAGTGGACTGATCCAATCTTAAATGGACTTGGAGACTTTCTGCCCCCCATGGAGTGTTCCTGATCTGTCAGTATTGTGTGGCCCCATGTGTCCTCCTACACACTAACTGGCATGTGGGATGTAATACAGGAGCTGGGCTAGCCCTAGCCTGGATTCCATACCCCAACCTCAAGATATATCTTTCCTGCATGATAGATACTTGAGATCGGGCTGGGGTTTGGTAACCAGGCTAGGCTAGCCCTGTGAATTGTCAGGATGTGGAAACTGCATGGAAATTTTCCTAAGAGTAAGACCATGCCAAGTTATTCTCTCCATTGGATGGCTGAAATTGAAACATGAGCCATTGCACTTCTGGCTACTGCAAAAACACCATACTTTATCCTCAAAGAT
>NC_049982.1:24009483-24011624 GCF_000003815.2 Branchiostoma floridae
ATATGACAGAGATGGGCCTTTAAGTAGAATCTTACCATATGTAATGTTGAGGTCATTTCCAATGGCCAGTTTCCAGACCTTGCCTCGTATTGAGGGAGGTAACCCTTGCCACCACAACTCCTGTGCTTTCTTGGACTGTTTCCTATCAAGGTGGATGGAAAAAAAGTATTAATAAAAATTCCCCTGACTTCCGGATATCATACGAGGCTGGTATAACAAAAACAAATGTACACTAGTAAGATACTGTAACTTCATGTACTTTTGCTGGGTGTTAACTTCACAGTAGAAGGAAATGGTGGTATTAGTGGTGTTTAAAGTTTGAAATTGAAACAATGAAATCATCCTATAGTTAGTATTGCAATGGAGTTGCATCTTTGCTGTGTCATCACTTGCGGCCGAGAGGTCAATACGAAAACCAAAAACATGAAATGAAAACCAATAAATTTGTAAGATTTGTAAATAATATATACTGTAGGCATGTGACTGTACAATGTAGGTCACATGCCTATTTTCCTTTCTAAACCCCATGAATTTTCTATTTTACATAGTGCTAGGTTAGAGTTAGGTTTCTCAGTTGAGCCAGTTAAATACATGGTGAGTTATTCAAAAATTTTCCGAGACTCACTTCCTATAGAACAAAACTGTCTTCTACGTAAGAAAAGAAGTTTTTGCTCACATCATGTCCCAGTTGTTGAGGATCTCGCTGTTCCACACCTCCATGGCAGACGCCACCGTGTTCTCATGCTTGATCTGCTGCTGCAGTTGCATCATCTTCTGCTTGATGTCCTTCTTTTCTGTTAGGGCATAGAGGAGACGTTGTTCACAACATGTTTACTCCTTTTTGCACTCCTGTGTTCTAATGATTTCAACAAGTAACTGGCTTTAGTAAGGGCCTTTCTTTCAAATGGGGTGTAAAATTTTAGAAGCGACGTTTGATGAGAACCACACCTCAAGCATGTTGCAGGAGAGTCACACCTCAAGTATATTGAAGAAACTGCCACCTTATTGAGAAGAGCAGGGGTAAGGGGCAACTCCTGCGTTAACCCAATCTGTTTTTGCATGTATTTACTGTGTATTACACCTCAAGGCAGTTTATCGTTTATGTGTTACATGTATGAACAAACAAACAAACAAACAAGCCAACAAACCTCTCCTCTTGGCTTCCTCCACCATAGCCTCATACTGCTCCCTGTGTTTCTGCTCCTCCTCCGCAGACTTGGGAGGGAGATTCCTGGGGAGGGGGGAAAAATATCATCAATATTCATTGAAATATCATCAGAATATCACAGATTATGTAAGTACAGTATCATTGTAATATCATCGACCATGGAAATATGGGTGAAAAACATGATCTCTATTACCCTTCCTTCTCACTACATGTTCAGTTATAAATGTATTGACACTAAGAAATCTTGGTGGAGGCAGCAACTTTTAACATCTTCAAGTCGCTGGCTGCCGCGGAATAATCCAAGTCATTACAACCCCGGTCAGCTCTATGGTGACGGACCTGGCATGGTAATTTGGACAGATGAGTTACGGATCATGGTTGATATTATTAGTAGTAAACCGACGCGCATGTGCACCTCAAAAGCCAGAATGTTCTACACGAAGAACATGGGCTTCCAAAGAAGAAGAAGAAGAAGAAATCCCTTGCCCCTGAGGCGTTGCCAAAAAATATCATTCTATGCAGTTAGTATTGAACTTGAAGGTAAATGAAAGACTCTTGCTGTATTGGCATACATCATGTTCCAAATACCATGTGAGACATGGCATGAGCAAGCAAGCAAAATTTAGAGATTGGAGTGCTAAGCAGATGCATGTAAACCTTACTTGACCTACTTCTCTTGTGCCACTCATGGCTTGTAATCTACTCACCCTTCTCCAAAGATTTAATCAAAGCTTTGGGAAAGTTTCCCTCTATTTCTCCTTATGATATCTTTTTGTTTCTAAAAAACCTATTGCAAAAAGATAGCGTAGATTTCAAAACATAAAGTTGAAATTTGTGTCTTGAAATGCAGAAAATTCCAAGTTAGGTAATTCCCAGGGAACCTCCTGGATTTCTCTAACTTATTTCCCCCCCCCCCCTCAACTACATGTGGTTCCCCCTCTCCTACCTACAGGTACTGATGTAGTTAAATTTG
>NC_049982.1:24011724-24012734 GCF_000003815.2 Branchiostoma floridae
CAGGTCAGGTCATGAGATTCCTGTGAGATCTTTATCTCAGAGGAGATTTGGAAGGATAAATTAGGTACACTTTCCATTGGCTGGAACCAATTCTCCACAATGGCCATGGAGGATTCCTAGGGGCAGTACCAGTACTATTTTAGTCCATTCTATAAGATACTTCTTGAAAGCGGCTGTTTGCTTGCTGCAAAAACTTTCAACTTTGAATGATCAATTCGATATGGTTAGATGCTATATCAAATGCAATCAAATTGCAAGTTTGTAATGACTATTCCTAGAGCAACGTGGAAATCTTTTTTATTTTTCCTTGAAAATATGTATTTTCGAATGCGTATGGTCTTGATTTTTGCATTAGAATAACGCTTTTGCATTAGAATAATCCCTTAAGTCTTGGGACCAAACTTATGCCACCCTGTTTGGGTGCACAAGAGCTATCTACAACTACAAGTACCACCCCAAAATTGCAACCACAGTTTGTCCAGAACACGAGTTATAAAACCATAAAGTTTTGCTGCAGCGCCAAGAAAATACACCAGGTAGCCTATAATATTTCTTTATTTTGCAAATAACTTCTGATAAACAAAATATCTTTAAGATCTATCCATGACTTATGCTGTTCTCAAACACACACACATGCATTAAGACACACACAAAGACATTACCTTCTTGGCAAAGGTAAGAGCAATACAAAATGTTTATATATTACAGAGATATGAGAAAAGGTTAGCAGGCTTACGTCGGTCTGTTTTCCAAGATGAGTGCTGTCGTGGACCCAACAATGAAGTCTGTACTTTTTCTTCTGACCGTGGATTTTGGACTTGGAGACGCTGACTTACTCCTGACATCCTGCAAACGAAAATCAGACTTTGAGCAATCTGTCAATAAATTAATGACTTTACAGTATCTTGCAAGTTCATGTACTTGGCAGTGACATCCCTGACTGTTACTTCAATACAGGAAGTCACCCGTGACTTCCTTGGAATGTTTGGTCGTTATTTTCAGTTTCCAAT
>NC_049982.1:24012834-24029773 GCF_000003815.2 Branchiostoma floridae
TATCTCATTACTTGGATGTCTAACCTTCATCCAGGTATTCATGTATGTCTTATGTCCCATCCCAAGGTGTATATGGTGACATATATATATTAAGGTGGCCTAGCCGCTCCCCATAACAACTCAATGGTCCAATAATGTCCATGCCTGTGGCTGTCCAATGGTATTGCAGCTTCATTATCTACCGGTACATCAAAAATTTGGTGGTTTCTGATTGGTCAGTGTCATCTGGATATTTGATATTGTCCCTTTGATGTGGGATTTCATGGGAAGGAATCATCATGAGCCCAGGTGGGACCTGACCTTGAGTACACATGAAGGTTAATGTTATCAGTGATGACCTTGTGTGGGAGAGGTACCAGGTGCACAAATGGTACATTACATACAGTAAACATGACACGGTCAGATAGACAACATTTCTGTTTGCAAATAGTCTAGACTAAAAAAAAGACCAAGGCAATCAGAGATGGCAAACTTCGCCACTATACCTATATTGCTTTATGACCCTTCCAATCCTAAAAATTAACAAAAAACATTGCGGATGAATGTCAATGTTCCCTTGTGTCTATTGGCAATCTACATGTAGGGGTGGTTTTATTTTTGCAAATATCCATTTCCATTGTATTACACTACCTTACTATAGAAGGTATATTGTTTTAACTGTAGACTTAACACATGGTGAAAACCCAATTTCTTCAATTGTGAAAATAAATGAATTACAGTCTCAACACACAGAATTCAGCATGCTCTAAGGCACAATGCTGACACAATCATTCTTTGGCAGATTGAACTGCATGGTTGGCTTCTCAGGTTTACTTTTATTAGTCACAGTATAGTGCCTTATGTTATGGCTTTGGCATGTTGTTTTCAAACTTCAAAGCACCGCATTATAATGGAACAAATAGTGTTCCAAATGGATGACGGACAAGTATACTGATATACGTTTGTAAACACAATATAATGGGCGAAGCTATTAAGGTAGAGTTGGCCAAAACTGTCTACTGTACGTTTTTTGTCTGTATGTACATACAGGTACTCTAATGAGAGTATTTGTATATGAACCCTGGCCAATATTGATTATATTTTTTATAACCAGCATCACAGGCATGCAGCAGATTCTTCTGTTACACTGAACAACTTGTCACAACTCAGTTTTTGCACTCTAACTTCTAAGCTACTCTTATAATTATAACAAGTAATATAAGCTATCTAGTGAGGATGCTCCTACATATATATTGTACTTGTTAGTTTCGAGTTCCACTCTATGATAGTTGCAGGGAAAAACAAATCCTTTATTGTCTTATATATATATGTATATACATAAATGGGGGAAATTATAAATCTCTGAGCAGATGTTGGAAAATTTATTTCTGACCAGCCATTTTCTGCTTGTGGAAAGTATTTTTCTTTTTCTTTTTTTACAGTTCTTTGACCAAAAATTTTCGGCCCCAACATCTGCTCGGAAGGTACTGAAAGTTTGTAAAATGTATGTATGTAATTTATGTAAAAGTATGTAAAAACTATGTTTGTAAATATGTCTGTGACAGTGTCATTCACCCAAATTGCATACAACAATATTTTTCTCACACGTTTGGGGAGGTTGAAGAATCTTGTACCCATGTATGTGAATGCTAATGGTGTGTGGTACGTACTGTTGACATTGTCCCGACCTTGAAATGTGTGACTGTACATGTACAGCAGAGGTGGGGAATGCTAAGCTGCTGGTATGTCCCCTCCCTTCGTCATGTTTGGATACACAGAGGCATGAGAGAGTCAACAACTCCTGGATTTCAGGGTAGCTTCAATAACTTCACATCAATAAACATACCCAAAATCATGATAATCCGTCAACTTCTTGAGTTATCTATCTCTCAAAATTGAAGTTTGGTACCAACCAACCTTGGTGCCGGACAAATGTAATTGTCCCTCGACGTGGAACGTGGTGAACACTGCGTGGATTCTCGCTTCCACGCCCATCCTGAAGCTCATTTGTAGTCACCTGAAAGAAGAAGCCCCTCCCCTTTCGGTGACGTGTGCACTCTCGGCTTGCATAATCCTCAGTTCTTCACAACCTGTTCTGGCCGACCATCCCAGGGTGGGAATAGTCAGATGCAGCACCCCAGCAGTACTATTTTGGGCTGGGTTTCACCACGTTCCACGTCGAGGGACAATTACATTTGTCCGGCACCAAGGTTGGTTGGTACCAAACTTCAATTGTCCCTCGACGCTGTCACGTGGTGAACACTGCGTGAGTTTGAAGCGGAGGCCAGAACAAAAAGACCAAAGTGAAACAAATTTGACGGTTAGTCATAACTTTTCAAAGGTCTAAGAACTAGACCAGTTAGCCGCTTGCATAATGACCTTCACTGATACCCCGGATTGACAGACAGCAAAGGTAGGCGCACTTCTGACAGAATGGCCAATGAAGCTATATGTGACTGAACTAGCTTCTGAAAGGAATGATATAAGCCAACGAGCTATCGCGGCTGAGCACACTGCCTTGTGCGGTTTGGCCAATGCGCGGAACACTCTTGAAACGGAATCAGAACAGAACTTTGCTGTCCTGGCTAAAATGCTTTCAAATAAAACACAGGACACACTTCCTTCTGCTCAAACTAAGACAGAAACCAAAGAATAAGAAGGTTTGTCCGGTCGAGAAGTCATTGTCAGTCTTTAGACTTCAAACGACAAACCCTCTTTAGAAGAGGTCAAATGACTACAGTCTAACAATGCCAATGATTGATTTCTGACACTAAGGCTACTAACATAGCCACCTAAGAGTCAACTGTTTGAAACAATTTGCCGGTGCCCACTTACGCAGGAGTTTCAGGACCACTGAAACGTCCCAAATAAACTTACCTCCAGCTCAGCGAGACCTTCCCCTACGTGGAGAGGAGCAACTTCCTTCGCTCTTGCCCTCAGACGCTAGGAGCAATAAGGTCGCTACTCCAGAGGTTAGCACTCTCTGTAGAACTAAAGTCACCAGGGACGTCCACACAGAGAAAGTTGTCTGAAGGACCTGGGAGTCTACTGGTACAAGAGCAGACTTGTTGGCACTGGACTGTAAAAAAGCGCGAACCGGATGAGTCTCCAAGGTAGCATGCCGATGTGCCCCCGAACGGTGCCATTTGCAACACCCGCACCTCGTATTGTATGTAGGAATACTCTCAGCATCTTTTAGACGAGAATGGCCTGCTGAATAGACACAGTACGCGACGCCTACAGATCAGGCTCCCAGGACAGAAACCGGGTAAGAATCTAATATATATGTGGGAAACACTAAGTCCAATGCTCCCCATTTGCGGAGGCCGGGACACTTGTGTAAGGTCACGAACACACTGGTGTCACAGATCAAAAGTTAAAAAAGCAAACCTTCCATGAACTGATCTGGCGCGGAAGTGCTCGCATGATGTCATAGCCAGACACGAAGACGGCTGACACGTGGAGACTACTCACCACAACGCACTTACACATGCTGAGGGCGAGGTGATGGGCTGGAGACATGTTTCTGACCCGGCAGTTGACAAACTTGGAAGATGAAAAACAAAGAAACAGACACGGTGAGACGCGCGCGTCCTAGCAGAAGGGTGACACTGCGAAAGGTGGACAGCATCTGAGAGTGCCAGGCTCTACAACGAGCCCAAGGTCCACCTGTGCGAATGCCTCTTGGGGAGGCCAAACAGAGAGCTGCTGCTCTGTCTAACGCGATGTTCTCCCTGAGACACTGGGAAAGTGCCATATGACTGAACGTAAAAAGGGGGTAAACTGACCCATCAACAAAAAGGGGTCCTGACTAGCCCTTTATGGTAAAAACCAACACTCCTTATATTGTAGAGTGAGGGAGAACCTGAAGAAGGTGAAAAAGTAGGTAACTGAGCAGAACTAACACTGTCGCTGCTGTGACTGCTCAAAACTTGTAAAACAAGTGCGAACCGAGAACTCAATAAGAGACCCGTTCTTGTCAAAAGACAAACTAGTATCCTACTCAAAGGAACTACTCCTGAACTCAGGAATTCACCAAAACTGGGAAAAATATTCCCAAAAGGTTAGCATAGACCTAGACTAAACTAGGAAAAACACTCAAAGGTAAAAACCTTTACAGTAAAGTGATGCTAAACACTGACACCAACCAAAGGTCAAACCAGGTGCAACAAAACCTGAAAACTACCATCATTTCAAGAAATGGTGAAAACTTGGTAAAACTTCAGAACACAAAAAAAAGGTTAGATAACCCAGCTGAAAAACAGTCCAGAACAGAAAACTCTGACATGTGTGAAACACAAAAAGATTAAATAATTTTAAAATATATAAATACATTTTCTATTCATTTAAAATTTTTATAAAACCTCCTAGATTTTAGTAACTAATTTAAAGTTACCTCAAACTTGCACAAGAATCCTGTAATTTGCCCATAAAAAATACCGACATAGGTACCACACACCCTCAGAATGGTAAAAACCATAAAGGTACGGCAAAAAACGGTCGAGAAAAAAGCAAATAGACATTTAAAAGCGGTAACTACCGCAAACCCGCTAAAACCGCAGACAACGTAGGAATAAAATCTCAAATGGACCGCAAACGCAAATGCAACACTGCAGTTTACACTGAAACCGCAAGAGGGCGTCGAGAACTCGGGCAATCTCGCGAGAAAAGCGAAAAACAAAATGGCGCTCACGGGCGCTCACGTGACGTAAACAAGTTTGTTGTGAACAGCTGTGAACATTCTAGAAGGAATCTGCTGTGCGAAGGCACAAAGTGAGCACATCTAGCGGAGCAACAGCCCCAAAACAAGGATATCAACCCTGACATACATGCTCACTATGCTAATAAAGGAATTTGGGTATTACCGATAAAAGATCGGCCAAATCAAGCGCCTGACAAGGACGACATTGCGGCCACAAAAACACACTGAGTGACTGACATGACGCTAACGTTTAATAACGTTACTGATCGATTGCCGAAAACAGTAGGTTGCCCGAACAAACTCAGCTAGCTAGCAGAGGCGCCGGGCGCGGTTAAGTAAACTGTAAGTCCCAAACGGACCAGCGGGAACCACCTGTCTAGACTGAAACTGTTTCAAAGACAGTAAAAAAGGAGGCACCTATGAAGGAAGCCTCAGCTGCAGAAACCGCATGCAGCGAAACGATCGGTGGCTGAAACTCAGGACAAACAGAGTCCTTGCTGAAACCTCAAGGTAAAACTGAGGCAAATAACCGCTGAACAACTTCTACCCAAGTTAGAAACGTAGAAAACGTAACTACGTGTCTCTAACGAACGGAGAGACTGGTCAGACGCAGAGAAAAAATATATTCTGCTGCGTGTAAACGAAACCGACTCAACGGTGCGTAAAATTATGTGGCAACAGACGCAGAGAAAAATAAAATTCTGCTGCGTGGAAACGAAACCGACTCAACGGTGCAATCAAAATATGTGGCGTCAGACGCAGGGAAAGTTATATTCTGTTGCGAGGAAACAAAACCGACTCAGCGGTGCGATCAAAATATGTGGCGTCAGACGCAGGGAAATATTATATTCTGCTGCGAGGAAACCGACTTAGCGGTGCATTTAATGCGGCACAAAAACGTAATACAACTCCATCATCCATGAACTAAGTGGAACCGGAGTAAAGTGAACTGAGGACAACGTGCAAAGGGTACGTTACGAGTAACGTTACCTAAAAAGGTAAGTCGAAGGAAACCACACCTACCGGAGTGGGACAGCACGTTGTACTCGTTACGGCATGGTACGCACTCGGCGACCATCTTGTGCCGATCGTGGAAGACCCATGTAGCCAGTAGTCGCCAGCGTTGTCCACACTCTTGGCGTCTGAGAACTGGCATCTCCGAACTGGTATTATACCAGTTTCTCTGAAGGTCTTCCAGCGATGGGGGCACATTTGCAACTAGGACTGTCCTGTAACCGACTCGCGGAACAGCGCCCGTGCAAAACTTATGTCTCTCGATGTGCCCCTGTGCATCTAATGACGCCCAAAGTGGCACGCAACTCTGCTAAATTTTCCGGAAAATCTTCCTGCTCCTGCCCGGACAAATGCTCCTGCTCAGACTCCCGAGGAGTAGACTCGCCGCCATGGAGCGTAGAACTCCCCTGTGCTGCCGGGAGACCGGCCATACGGCGCATAAACTCCCCCAGACTTTTGACAGGGGGGACGGCGGCGAAGCACGTGGTTGTACACAAGCACGGACACGTTCCAGCATGGCGGAGCAGGCGGGGCAGTACTTGCCCTATCTTCACGCGACGTTTTCCTCTTACGCTCGCGTTTCTTGTCCTCTTGAACTTGCCGAGAGCGCGACTTATGAGGGTCACTTTCTTTTGCGTGACCACTCAGACTTATGTTAACTCGAACTACGGTCACTAATTGTGACAGAGCTATACGGAATAGGTCTTACTATTACGAAGCAAAAATTATAACTGAGGATTATGCAAGCCGAGAGTGCACACGTCACCGAAAGGGGAGGGGCTTCTTCTTTCAGGTGACTACAAATGAGCTTCAGGATGGGCGTGGAAGCGAGAATCCACGCAGTGTTCACCACGTGACAGCGTCGAGGGACAATCTCAAATAAAATTGGCCCCTGCAGTTCAAAACAGACGCTAGGGGTCCCAAACAAACCAGTGAAAATCACGGCCATAGGAACACAAGAAACAGCACTGAAAACAAGACCTTCTTGAGGCACATATAATATGGGGACCTTGGTGCATGCAGATTGTTTTTGCTCCATACTATGTATGTAAAAGTCAGAAAGTGACACAAAAGGGCTAAAAAGTGTCTGTAGTGTAAAAGTCAAGAACGTGTAGGTTTCTAAAATCAATACTACCTTACAATATAAAGGAAAACCCATGTTCAGCCATTTATTATTTCAAGAACTACTTTTAAACCCAAACAACTCAGCCACCCTCTACTGGATGACTGATTTGGGGCAGTTACAACTTGACCTGGCACAAAGGAGACTACTGTAAATCAATTCGAGTTTGCAGCACTTACATTTTGTGGCAATGTGGAAAAAAACAGGAGTCTGCAGTATCTTGGAGTTTGCAAGAATGGTAGTAATTCAATAGAAAATTCTGTGGACTAACTTAAGCAAGTAAGCAAGAAGACCTCATAAACACTCACTCAAGTTCAAAATCCACAGTAGGTGCAATGTGTATTGCATCATGTCAAATGTTGGTACAATTTGCTGAAGGCATCAAAGTTTTACATCTTCATCAAACATATTAATCTTCATTTTTCTGTAGAGGACTCAAAATATATGGGATTCCTCATAAAGAATACAAATGATAGGATACGTCAATGATGAATAACAGATGTGTTTTCATTAAAACTAAGGACAGCTAAATTTTGCTGCACATCAAAAATTAAAAGTTCCCAGCATCTTTGAGTTGTTCAACTTCTTGGTTGAAATAAAAAGAAGTACCAGTAACACAATGGAAGGAAGAACAACTGAGGTCACAACTTAAACCTGCAAACTTAAAAACACACCAAAAATGTCAAGATTTACAGTAGTTTTCATCACCCCCAACCATACTGCTGGCAGAGGACCAAAGTTTACTAGAGGTCATTCCTGAATAAGGGGGTGTTGCCTTGCAACCTCCACAATACATGCCCTACATTTCAAGTGGTCAGGTTAAATACTGGCACATGAAACGTGAGAATTATCAATATGTAGGAAGCTAATTATTTCATATTTCATAATCAATGTTACAGTACTCTTTCTGTATTGTGAGAGTATACGATATTGATCTATCATACATATTGGGACATAGTAAGAGGTACAGACATTTGCATATCTGTCTGGAATCCCTATGTTGGTCAAAGGTATGGCTGGACAATTTGGGTCACCTACAACTGTCACGTGTAGTGCCACTCCACCCTTTCTTCCCAGCAACGCACTCTCCATGATATGCCATGGCTGCGATTTCAATGGAAGGGATATACAAATGTACCCTACTGAGTGAACACCAATCTAAAGTTATTTTTAAAAAATCAACACTTCAGACGATAAAATGTCAACCTGAAACAATAGATGGACATTCAAAGGTAAAATTGAAAGAATAAATATGGAAGACTTTGCCTTAAAAAAAAAAAGAAAGTTAGGAAAACTTGAATCTGGCTATATTTGCTCCCCGAAACTGTGTGCACATGTACAGACTTTTCTGGCATTGGTTGGAAAATGTGGGCATCAACATACATCTGGGTACGATATGGCCAGGGGTATCGTCTGGCATGTTACACTGGAACAACCTTTTCCGAGTATACATTAACAACCAACCACTTCCTACAGCAAACACTTGACCTGCACTGATCTGTTTGTCGACTTTTACTGTTCCA
Organism: Branchiostoma floridae; assembly: GCF_000003815.2. NCBI lineage: Eukaryota > Metazoa > Chordata > Leptocardii > Amphioxiformes > Branchiostomatidae > Branchiostoma > Branchiostoma floridae. The sequence continues at coordinate 24,021,176 of NC_049982.1, forward strand.
GCCACAATAAACAACAAGGCAATACAGACAGGTGGTTTTTAACAACACCTTTGTCAGAAAACGCCTTCTAATGGCCCTTTGTTTACAAAACACTGCATTGTGAAGCAGTTATGCCGAAGCCGAAGTGAAAAGCTGTAGGAACAACAAGGAAGTTTGCATGCGATAACAAATCATGTCTGAGGAACACTGTCAAGAATACTTAGCAAGAAGTAGCAAGTTATGCTTAGAAAAAAAATCTTGTGTCTGGGATTCCTATTTTGGTAAACTAGTTGCCAACTTGGGCTAGATCATAAATGTGTGTATCAACTTCTATTAAGTTTTTCTAGCAGTTGAAGATAAGCCCATCAAAAGACACATTTTATTTTTATAAACACATGTACACAACATATATCAGGGAATATCAATAGTCTCACAAACACTTTTCACAACCTATTCAAACTCCTGCAATATGAAAAAAAAGATAACCTTACTAGTTGATTACTTAGTCTGAAATATATGGGTAAGTGAATATATGAGAATGTTTACTAGTACGACTTTGTTTCTTGACTACATATATATAGTGACAGCGTCATGGTTGAACAGTCGCTTGTACAAACAAACCTGATGGCTAAACCTAACAGCTTTTCCTTGTTTGTAGCAGGAGACACAAGGCAAACAGAGATGGCAGACTTCACCCCCTTACCCATACAGCCCTTTCAATCCAGCAAATAACAATATACTACATTTATTCCCTTGAGGTAAAGCCAGAGGAAAACTTATGTAGCATATACATGTAGTACTCTTACACTTTACATTACCAAATGCTAACTTTAAACAACACAAGCCAAGAATAACACATCAAACGGCCAAAATATTGTATTTGGACCCATTAACAAAGTGTGAAAAACTGTTAATCTTCAATCTAGCACTTTTATGAAAAAGAAGAAACTCTTGAACACTACAGAAGTGAATGCCCCCCTCCCCATCAACAATACAACACAGACCCTACCTGTCAAGCAAGGAGCAAAACATTCCAAAATACCTTACCTGGCATCGCACAATCTCAACTTCAAATTCCCTCCACACAGAGGCAAGAAACTGGGTTCCATGTCTTCTGTGTGGTCTGAAGTCTTCATTGTCTAGTAATGTCTACCTATCAGGACACACTCACACCAACAGGAAGTGAATGTGTCCAACAACTATTCTTCCTGTGGGCAATAACCTAAAACGCGATGACCTAAAACAGCGGGGTAACAGCTGACGTCAGGAAAGCCCTTTAAACTATTGCCGATGGGGGGGCTAGAAATCCCACCTGCATACACAATACAGGTTAATACAGGTATAATCAGCTGTACAGGTATCTCTGGTGTCTACTTACACAACACTGGTATACCTACACTAGTTCATGTACATGTACCTGAACTAGGTATTTGTGTATGTCCCCCAACTTGCCATACAGTACACAATTCCTCAATCCTGAAGACACACAGTACAACAGACTTGAAGAAGCACCTTAAATTTTAAAACACTGTTTTTGATGGAATGAAAAAAGAAAATCCATGAAAATGAGTGGTGCAGGTAAATCTAGGCAGTTCAGGTCATTTTGAATGTCACCTGCAATAGTACAGGTATGCAGAGCACAGCACCTTGTGTTTGGAGCCCTGTAAGGTGTGTGGTATGTACAGGAGCATCCCATATCCTATACACATACAGTATACCCCCAGGGTTTGACATGACATGTCTTTCCACCAAACATGCCAACCAAAATTAACTCTTAGTCCATGAAACATTGAAAGAAATCTCCCCTACACACAACCACAGAAATTGACTTCAAACTATGGACACTATACTTTGATCTAAGACGTATAATTACCAGTAACCACTACACTCAAGTGGGTCATTCTTTCAAGTCAGATGCAATTAATTTTAGTAGTGGTCAATTAAAGAGGCCCTCTCACTAAAATGATAGCCTACAGGCTCTACAGAGGTACTATGATAAACCTTAAATTATTATTTCCATCGATTCTCCTCTAGGATAAACCAAGCTGTTACCCACTGGAGGTATCAAAGGATTTGACCTGGTTTTGACAGGAAATTAATATCGGAAAATAGTGAGGATATACAAGAATTCCTACTTCAATCCAACAGAGAGAAGTACTACTCATGGCTTGTCTGTGTTTTTGCAATTCCTTATGCTACAATATCATACAACAATATAAAATACATAACATAGATAATAAAGATTACAGTTTTGCTAATAAGGGTGGATTCCAGAACCAAACATAAAAGTTGTCATGTATCCTAAATTTTCTACATATGGAAGGAGGTAGGTCGAGAGCGTTTATTTTTAAGGCAACCAAAAGATAGCTGCTTCTAGCTTATGTTTGATGAACAAGGACTGTTATAAATAATCCTCTGCTTGTTTGTCACAGACATAAATGACACCAAATTTAAGTGTAACATTAAAAAATCAATGAAACTGCCAGCACTTGTTTGTGTATATTATAAAACAATGAGACAGCAAATTATATGCTCAGACTGTAATTCATACATTGATTCCCTTTGCCTCATGTTTAAGTATATGAAACGATCAGTTGACGACCACTACTATGACAAATGCCTTGCCCCAGCGATGAGAAAGGCTAGCTGATGCCCCTAATGTGTGACTCATACAGCGCTTTACAATGTTCTTTTTCCCAGATGGATTCTGAAAGCGCTTGTTCAGCTGTCTGGTAATCTATCTCTATTGCCGGCCATGGCTGAAGGAAAATGACATCATTCTTTCTCCTACTAGTCCTACCCTGCATCTAACTGATGTACCAGATTGAAGCTACATGTACAAGAAATGTTGGATGTTATATTTAAATTTGTTCCAAAATTTTCTATGGTGATTGTTTTCATATCATACGTTAATGGGGCATGAAAAATCAATAGACCATTACAAATATCAACATATTTTTAAGGTTGTAACTTGTATATACCATATTCAAATATCATTCAGATAGCCCTAGTGGATTCCACATATCCTGTATGGGCAAGACAGAGCATACACAAAACTTGTACATCAATATGCATACAAGTATACAGTCTTATATAGTTGTGTGCTATAAATATGTGTACTTTAAATGGGCATAGGGATTACATAAGGCAGGCTATAGAAGATGTTACCGTAAATCTTTATATGTTTTCCTGTTGGTTTTAGCCTACCCATTTTTCTATTGAGCTGTACAATGCAAAATAATGACATTGCATTTCATTGTATTACTATCATACTAAAGAATTCTTTCAACCACAATCTTAAAACACTGCAGGGCTCGAAATACTGGGTGCATGTGCACCCAGGTGCACCCAAAATTGGAGCTGTGCACCCAATTATTTTCTGTGGGTGCACAGGGTGCACCCAAATATTTTCTTAGCTTTATGTATGTAAAGATATCAAAGTATAGTAGTTTACATCATATTCTTGACATCTAAGTGTTAGAAAGATAATAAAATGTCTGTCATGGTACTTGTTTAAGAATTTGATAGTTTGTAACTAAGTTTTGCTATTAGGTTATTACTTAAATTTAAGTGGTGCACCCAAAAATTTTTTGGTGCACCCAATTTTTTAAGCTGGGTGCACCAGTGCACCTAATCCATAAAATGAATTTCGAGCCCTGCACTGAAAACACCTCATTTCCAAGTGCCCGTCAAAATTAGCAAATTTACAGTATATGAAATGTCACTGTTGGTGTATTTCAACTGTGGGAAAGACATGAAAGCAGCGGGGGATGTACAAATATTTGCAATAAACAAAACGTAAGTCACGGACTAGCGAACACGAACTTTTGTACCTGCCGTACATTTGACAGCACCAGTAACGCTTACGTCACGCGAGTGTTGCCACATCAGAATGTGTCCACAAAACCTTTGCCCACCTCTGGAAGAACAATGACAGCCGTCAACTGTCACATGACATGACATGAGCTAAATGGACTCAGATCCAAACTTCTTTTGGGCTATACCAATTAGATTTGTTGGTTCTTGGACTGATATGTCTTATAAATTGATTTCTTTCACATCTAAATGTGATGACGATCATGTAATATAAATGTAATATAAGGTATGTATGTTACAATATAGAAGTTGATAAATTTGCCTGTTGCCAAATTGAAGAATGTTTTTCCCTATTGATTGACATGAGATTTTATATTTGTATAGTATTTTCAAGTAATATCAAATCCTATAGAATAATTATAACATATGGCTTATCATAAGTTAATATGCATCCATTCATATACAAATTTATCAAGCATAGAAACCCCATCTTTTATGTTATGAAATGATATGGAAAAAACTAGAACCCAGGAATATTTGTATACAACATTTTTTTTCTTTAGATTCTACAAGCATGATAAGATCTTCACTACTGTAACAAACAGCTATAAGCATCACAAATAACGTTAACCTAGTTCTTGAAAAATTGCTGTGATATCATGAAACTATTAGAGATTTGGGGAATGATAATTCTGTGTGATGATGTCCTTTTTTTTCCTTTTTGGACCTTAGCTCCCAAAGAACCAATTGCATTGCCCCGCCCACCCATCAAAAACCTAGTCATGCAAAAAGAATGTAAAAATTCCAAAAATTTGATGGACATGCCAGTGCTGTCTCATTGGTGGAACCACTAATTTTGATTGACAGTCAGGATTGGTCTATTCTACATGTAGTTGTCAAACCTATTGGCTTTAGAACTGACATGGCAGAACTTTGATCTCATTCAACAATACTCTGGACTTTGATGTCTTTTATCTATTGGGGCCAGAAGACATCGGTTTATTGGGTGTTGTAGATAGTAGGCAGCTTTACCTAATATCAAGTAGCGACCTGGGAAAATTCATGTTGTGTTTCTGATTATGGCCATGACAAAATTAGGGTCAGGGATTCTCTTGTTAATCTGCTTTTTGGGCCAAAGTGATCCAATAAATACAAATGTATATTTTAACAATGCAGAACTGAGATGCATCAGGGAACTTATACATGTATGTTCAATGTCATATACAATGTGTAAATGTACAAGCACAATTACTAGTATATCAATAAACTGAATCAAAAAAGTACAATGTCTACTGAACATTCTTACATCAGCTGTATGAAGCTTTAGTCTGTGAACAAAGTATGAAATAGAGGAAATCTGAAAGAAAACTTCAGTCTTTTTATTTTTGATAACATACACATTTTCTTATTATTGCTGAATATCATAGCCAATAGAATGATTCTACAAACAATACTGGGATCAGCGCTGAATTTGATAAACAAGGGCTTTAATTTCTTTGTGTTCTTAGATTTATAGCAGTACAGGCTAAGAAAACAGCAAAGAATTGGATCAAAGACATTTCAGTTTATCCACCAACCCCTTTAAACCATCTAGTCCCACTAAGCTTCTTCTGTTTGGCTTTAAAACAAACATACAAACTGTGAATAGCTCCCAAACTTGTGTGCTGTGATGACAAAGAGACAAATTATCTATGACAAAATACAAATTAGCACTAGCAGAACCCAACTTCTTTCCTTAGTTTTAGTTGGTAAAGAATCAAACATGATGTTTTTAACCCTTATGCTTGTTATAGTTATACAGCTGTACATGTTTATCATGTAGCTCATAACATACTTGACTGGACTTGACTACCATATAAAACATACCATGTCTGTACAGTGGTATTTTTCTTTGCTGTCCCCACCAATAGTGCCACTCCCCCTTTAATCCAATTAGGCAGTGGGAGGAGTGAAGTGATTGATTGACAATGGAGAACCACTGGTTCAATCATGACCATGTAAACATAGACAGACAATAAACCTGTTCTGCCTTGTCTCCACATAATATAGGTATGTGGCACTGTGTTATGAATGACAACAATGAGTTTGATACAAGCTTTGTTTGTCAAGATCTTTTGTCAAAAAGCTGTGTTGCTGCATCATGTATTTTGTTTAAATTAAACAAAATATTTTCTGTATTAGTAGCAGCATACCTTGAAGTTGCAAACAATGTGCTTTCAATTTTCAATTATTTTGTTCTTTTCAATATCAACTTTGTGGAACGAAATAATGACACAAAAAAGCTGCACCCCCCCAAAAAAATCATGTCCAGGACAAAAGATACAAAAACCTGAATTCCTGCAGCAATACAAGTAAAGCCTATATGGAAACACACACAGATGCAGACATACACACACCTCATACACACACACACTCAAACACACACACACACACACCCTCACACCAAGAGGGTACTCACTTTGAGAGGAACATCCCCAAGCCCCGCCTCTTGGGTTTGGCTCCTTGCACCACTGCCGTGCTGTCATCCAAACAGCTGCTTCCTGTGGAGCTGATCGAGCTCTTCCGCTCGTGAAATATCGTCTTTCCTTGCAAGCTGATGTCGGTAAAACCCGCGTCTTCCGTGTCTACCACTAGCGAACTACTACAGGAGGTGTCGCTAATCGACGCACTCGTTGACAGTTCCGTGCTGAGACTGGATATACTAGTGAAGGATTGCGCGTCGCTCTGCGCTAAAGACGTGTCTGTGCTAGTCCTGGGGATGGTCGCAGACTTACGACGGATTTCTGGTTCGACATGGTCCAAACGATCGCCCTCTAACACGAGATCCTCCGACTTTGTGTCCAGTGAAGTCCTGGATACCCTTCTGTCGTGAGGAACGGTCCCCGTGAATGCCTCCTCGCATGTGACCTCCAACACAGGTGCGGGGTACCCCTGCGAATCATCGTCTGCCGACGCTTCAAATCCGGCGCTACTTTCGCTGTCGTTACGTGGCCGAGTTCCATGCACACCGTTCTTTGCGCTACCAAGTGCGCAGCCGTTCGTTATACTTCCAGGAGAAGAATCGTGGCTTTGTTGCAAATCTTCAATATCTGTGTCCTCCCCATCCGTGAAACTTGCACTTGAAGCGTGACCCTCGGGACTGCCATTGAAATCAGCAGCCCCCAAATTTGGTTCAGAAACTGTAGTGATTACATGGCTAGCACCAGGAGGTCTAATTTGTTTTGAGTTATTGGATTCTTGTGAACAGCCTTGGCAGCCTTCCTGTCCTTCCAAGTCAATCTCCTCAAAGCCAGACGACCTCTTCTCCGCAATGTTTTGATCTGTCCTGTTCGTGTGACGCTCACCGCCCCCATTTCCACACTTGGTATCGTCCGTCGCTTCCTCATCCACCTTCTCATCTCGTAAAATTTCCTCCAAATTTGGCACTTTGGAAGCTTTCATGATATCTTTTTCGACCGAATCATCGATCCTGGCAATCTCTGCTACCAAAACAACCTGGTCCCGCTCTAAACTGCTCTTCCGCTTCTGTATTTCCTCTGCCGACATGATGGAAAATTCTCCTCCAGTCTCCACCACAGACGGCCTTTGCACCGAGCGGACTTCGCCGTTTTCCACCGCCCTACTACCACCCTTATCGTCTCCCCTGGGTAGATTCTTCATGTCCCTGGCATTCTATGACATCCATAGATGTTGCAAACTCACCGATTGGCCGATCGTGACTGCTAACAGTGGGGGAAAGCGGGAGAAAGTCGGGCTGAATAGGAAGAAAACAAACCGGTCTCTACTTCCACAGACGGACGGCCATCTTGAAATGTTGCGAAGGGGGCGGAGATTCAAGTTTTCCCATGATTCAATGCGCGAGAAGTACAGTAGTAGATTACGAGCTATCACTAACATTTAATTCAGGTGCCAACATGTTAGAGAATTTCGAGAACGGACAGCATCCTTGTAGACCCGTCAATACCAAAGAGGTCCATCAGGCTTAGTTGCATTCAACTGCCGTGCATTTTTCATGAGTGAACGTCACCTTACCCAGGGCCAGGGGTGCATATGCACGAACCTTATGAGATTCGTACAAATCTTATGTGATACGCACGAATCGCTATACGAAAACGCACGAACCTAATGAAAATCACACGAATCATTATGCAAAAACGTACGAACCTTATGTAATATCCACAAATCTTATGTGATACAGACAAACCTTATTTCTTTGCATACGAACCTTAAGGTCGCAGAACACAGTATTTATGGGCGACACAAAAGTAGGTCGGGCACAAAATAGTACGTCGCAGTTTTTGAAAAGCCACAGAAATTTTTCTGTGCACGTCAGCGAGTCGGAAACTGTGGTGGATAGTAGAGTGATGCGTAAGTTTTGTGGATGTATGACTTGTGTTACGATGTTTGTTTGGCTGGGTAGAATTTCGCGCACGAATCCTGTTCCCGCTACTCCCGTGTGTCGGCTGCAGTATGGTGACCTCCGCTGGGGGTCATTTCAAAGTGTTCTTTCTGGGAAAACGAGCAGGCAAACTTAAGCTCATTTTCACAAATTTTGTAGATTCTAACCTGAACTCCAACGTGTCCCATTCTTGTTAATTACTTTTGCACCCTGTTATACATTTTGAGGCGTCGAACCTCCTCACTTCGGGGCCCTTAACAATGTAAATTCCCATAGGCAAAAAACTGTATTTTACTTACTTTACTTGTTACTTGTTAAGGTCTCCTCCTGAGGAGTGGCCTGCATCAATGATTTTCCGTCTCCTGCGAACCATCCGTCGCCATTCCAGGCGGTTCTGGGCCATC
>NC_049982.1:24029873-24031621 GCF_000003815.2 Branchiostoma floridae
ACGTCATTCAGTTTCAGTTTGTTGTTTCCAGTGGTTAGTCTGGTATCCTCGAGGGCAGTGTTGAGCCATGTCTTCCTCGGTCTCCCTCTGGATCTTTTACCAAAGTTCGGGTTCCAGTCCAAGAGGAATCTGGGCAACCTCTCATTAGGCATCCTCAAGACATGACCCAGCCACCTTAGTCTGCTGGCTGCTACAACAGCTTCAATGTTCGTTGTTTCTGTCTGTTGGAATACACTTATGTTGGAGACATGATGAAACCATCGTACACGTAAGAGCCTTCTAAGACAGCGCTGATGGAACACTTCTAGCCTGCTCATTTGTGCCTTGGTGGTGACCCATACTTCACTCCCATAAGTCAGAATAGTTAGTATTGCTGCCTCGTAAATCCTGATTTTTGTTGAGAGGAGAATGCTGCTGTTGTTCCATATTTTACCAAGTTGGGAAAAAGCCCCGGAAGCTTTCTGAATGCGCAATGAAAGTTCAGTGTCCATTTTCCCATCACTGCTAAACGTCGTTCCCATTTTTTACTACCTTATGCAAAATCAGCCAATTACTGCCTGGGTCATCTAACAGGCGGTCATGTAACAGGCGGGGTGGGATTGTCAAGATGGTGACTGGAAAATATGATGTGACGCGCAGAAATAAAGTATCTCTCATATTTTTAAATACTTCTTCGTGACAGACGGTGCTTCAGAAAAGGAGCTAGCGGTTGCGCCTAAACAGAGCCCATATGCTCAAGAATATCTCGAGAAGGAAGTATCGGAGAATTTTGCGGTTTGCATCTTCCGATTCCTTGCTAAGCAACCTTTCCAACCATACCAAGGTTGTCAGGCCGGAACTTGAAGTTTAAGCTACAATCGCGTCATTAAGTCATCCCCCTACCCGTTGCCGTGACAGGCGGTGCTTCAGAAAAGGAGCTAGCGGTTGCGCCTAAACAGAGCCCATATGCTCAAGAATATCTCGAGAAGGAAGTAACGGAGAATTTTGCGGTTTGCATCTTTCGATTCCTTGCTAAGCAACCTTTCCAACCATACCAAGGTTGTCAGGCCGGAACTTGAAGCCTAAGCTACAATCGCGTCATTAAGTCATCCCCCTACCCGTTACCATGACAGGCGGTGCTTCATAAAAAGGAGCTAGCGGTTGCGCCTAAACAGAGCCCATATGCTCAAGAATATCTCGAGAAGGAAGTATCGGAGAATTTTGCGGTTTGCATCTTCCGATTCCTTGCTAAGCAACCTTTCGAACCATACCAAGGTTGTCAGGCCGGAACTTGAAGTTTAAGCTACAATCGCGTCATTAAGTCATCCCCCTACCCGTTGCCGTGACAGGCGGTGCTTCAGAAAAGGAGCTAGCGGTTTCGCCTAAACAGAGCCCATATGCTCAAGAATATCTCGAGAAGGAAGTAACGGAGAATTTTGCGGTTTGCATCTTTCGATTCCTTGCTAAGCAACCTTTCCAACCATACCAAGGTTGTCAGGCCGGAACTTGAAGCCTAAGCTACAATCGCGTCATTAAGTCATCCCCCTACCCGTTACCATGACAGGCGGTGCTTCATAAAAAGGAGCTAGCGGTTGCGCCTAAACAGAGCCCATATGCTCAAAAATATCTCGAGAAGGAAGTATGGGAGAATTTTGCGGTTTGCATCTTTCGATTCCTTGCTAAGCAAACTTTCACCTACCAAGGTTGTCAGGCCGGAACTTGAAGCCTAAGCTACAATCGCGTCATTAAGTCATCCCCCTACCCGTTGC
>NC_049982.1:24031935-24036458 GCF_000003815.2 Branchiostoma floridae
GCGGTTTGCATCTTCCGATTCCTTGCTAAGCAACCTTTCCAACCATACCAGGGTTGTCAGGCCGGAACTTGAAGTTTAAGCTACAATCGCGCCATTAAGTCATCCCCCTACCCGTTGCCGTGACAGGCGGTGCTTCAAAAAAGGAGCTAGCGGTTGCGCCTAAACAGAGCCCATATGCTCAAGAATATCTCGAGAAGGAAGTAACGGAGAATTTTGCGGTTTGCATCTTCCGATTCCTTGCTAAGCAACCTTTCCAACCATACCAAGGTTGTCAGGCCGGAACTTGAAGTTTAAGCTACAATCGCGTCATTAAGTCATCCCCCTACCCGTTGCCATGACAGGCGGTGCTTCATAAAAAGGAGCTAGCGGTTGCGTCTAAACAGAGCCCATATGCTCAAGAATATCTCGAGAAGGAAGTATCGGAGAATTTTGCGGTTTGCATCTTCCGATTCCTTGCTAAGCAACCTTTCCAACCATACCAAGGTTGTCAGGCCGGAACTTGAAGTTTAAGCTACAATCGCGTCATTAAGTCATCCCCCTACCCGTTGCCGTGACAGGCGGTGCTTCAGAAAAGGAGCTAGCGGTTGCGCCTAAACAGAGCCCATATGCTCAAGAATATCTCGAGAAGGAAGTAACGGAGAATTTTGCGGTTTGCATCTTCCGATTCCTTGCTAAGCAACTTTTCGAACTATACCAAGGTTGTCAGGCCGGAACTTGAAGTTTAAGCTACAATCGCGTCATTAAGTCATCCCCCTACCCGTTGCCGTGACAGACGGTGCTTCAGAAAAGGAGCTAGCGGTTGCGCCTAAACAGAGCCCATATGCTCAAGAATATCTCGAGAAGAAAGTATCGGAGAATTTTGCGGTTTGCATCTTCCGATTCCTTGCTAAGCAACCTTTCCAACCATACCAAGGTTGTCAGGCCGGAACTTGAAGTTTAAGCTACAATCGCGTCATTAAGTCATCCCCCTACCCGTTGCCGTGACAGGCGGTGCTTCAGAAAAGGAGCTAGCGGTTGCGCCTAAACAGAGCCCATATGCTCAAGAATATCTCGAGAAGGAAGTAACGGAGAATTTTGCGGTTTGCATCTTCCGATTCCTTGCTAAGCAACTTTTCGAACTATACCAAGGTTGTCAGGCCGGAACTTGAAGTTTAAGCTACAATCGCGTCATTAAGTCATCCCCCTACCCGTTGCCGTGACAGGCGGTGCTTCAGAAAAGGAGCTAGCGGTTGCGCCTAAACAGAGCCCATATGCTCAAGAATATCTCGAGAAGGAAGTAACGGAGAATTTTGCGGTTTGCATCTTTCGATTCCTTGCTAAGCAACCTTTCCAACCATACCAAGGTTGTCAGGCCGGAACTTGAAGCCTAAGCTACAATCGCGTCATTAAGTCATCCCCCTACCCGTTACCATGACAGGCGGTGCTTCATAAAAAGGAGCTAGCGGTTGCGCCTAAACAGAGCCCATATGCTCAAGAATATCTCGAGAAGAAAGTATTGGAGAATTTTGCGGTTTGCATCTTCCGATTCCTTGCTAAGCAACCTTTCGAACTATACCAAGGTTGTCAGGCCGGAACTTGAAGTTTAAGCTACAATCGCGTCATTAAGTCATCCCCCTACCCGTTGCCGTGACAGACGGTGCTTCAGAAAAGGAGCTAGCGGTTGCGCCTAAACAGAGCCCATATGCTCAAGAATATCTCGAGAAGGAAGTATCGGAGAATTTTGCGGTTTGCATCTTCCGATTCCTTGCTAAGCAACCTTTCCAACCATACCAAGGTTGTCAGGCCGGAACTTGAAGCCTAAGCTACAATCGCGTCATTAAGTCATCCCCCTACCCGTTGCCATGACAGGCGGTGCTTCATAAAAAGGAGCTAGCGGTTGCGCCTAAACAGAGCCCATATGCTCAAGAATATCTCGAGAAGGAAGTATGGGAGAATTTTGCGGTTTGCATCTTTCGATTCCTTGCTAAGCAACCTTTCCAACCATACCAAGGTTGTCAGGCCGGAACTTGAAGTTTAAGCTACAATCGCGTCATTAAGTCATCCCCCTACCCGTTGCCATGACAGGCGGTGCTTCAAAAAAGGAGCTAGCGGTTGCGCCTAAACAGAGCCCATATGCTCAAGAATATCTCGAGAAGGAAGTATCGGAGAATTTTGCGGTTTGCATCTTTCGATTCCTTGCTAAGCAACCTTTCGAACTATACCAAGGTTGTCAGGCCGGAACTTAAAGTTTAAGCTACAATCGCGTCATTAAGTCATCCCCCTACCCGTTGCCGTGACAGGCGGTGCTTCAGAAAAGGAGCTAGCGGTTGCGCCTAAACAGAGCCCATATGCTCAAGAATATCTCGAGAAGGAAGTATCGGAGAATTTTGCGGTTTGCATCTTTCGATTCCTTGCTAAGCAACCTTTCCAACCATACCAAGGTTGTCAGGCCGGAACTTGAAGTTTAAGCTACAATTGCGTCATTAAGTCATCCCCCTACCCGTTGCCGTGACAGGCGGTGCTTCAGAAAAGGAGCTAGTGGTTGCGCCTAAACAGAGCCCATATGCTCAAGAATATCTCGAGAAGGAAGTATCGGAGAATTTTGCGGTTTGCATCTTCCGATTCCTTGCTAAGCAACTTTTCCAACCATACCAAGGTTGTCAGGCCGGAACTTGAAGTTTAAGCTACAATCGCGTCATTAAGTCATCCCCCTACCCGTTGCCGTGACAGGCGGTGCTTCAGAAAAGGAGCTAGCGGTTGCGCCTAAACAGAGCCCATATGCTCAAGAATATCTCGAGAAGGAAGTAACGGAGAATTTTGCGGTTTGCATCTTCCGATTCCTTGCTAAGCAACCTTTCCAACCATACCAAGGTTGTCAGGCCGGAACTTGAAGTTTAAGCTACAATCGCGTCATTAAGTCATCCCCCTACCCGTTGCCATGACAGGCGGTGCTTCATAAAAAGGAGCTAGCGGTTGCGCCTAAACAGAGCCCATATGCTCAAGAATATCTCGAGAAGGAAGTATCGGAGAATTTTGCGGTTTGCATCTTCCGATTCCTTGCTAAGCAACCTTTTCAACCATACCAAGCTTGTCAGGCCGGAACTTGAAGTTTAAGCTACAATCGCGTCATTAAGTCACCCCCCTACCCGTTGCCATGACAGGCGGTGCTTCAAAAAAGGAGCTAGCGGTTGCGCCTAAACATAGTCCGTATGCTCAAGAATATCTCGAGAAGGAAGTATCGGAGAATTTTGCGGTTTGCATCTTCCGATTCCTTGCTAAGCAACCTTTGCAACCATACCAAGCTTGTCAGGCCGGAACTTGAAGTTTAAGCTACAATCGCGTCATTAAGTCATCCCCCTTCCCGTTACCGTGACAGGCGGTGCTTCAAAAAAGGAGCTAGCGGTTGCGCCTAAACATAGTCCGTATGCTCAAGAATATCTCGAGAAGGAAGTATCGGAGAATTTTGCGGTTTGCATCTTCCGATACCTTGCTACCTTGCTAAGCAACCTTTCTAACCATACCAAGGTTGTCAGGCTGGAACTTGAAGTTTAAGCTACAATCGCGTCATTAAGTATCCCCCTACCCGTTGCCGTGACAGGCGGTGCTTCAAAAAAGGAGCTAGCGGTTGCGCCTAAACATAGTCCGTATGCTCAAGAATATCTCGAGAAGGAAGTATCGGAGAATTTTGCGGTTTGCATCTTCCGATACCTTGCTACCTTGCTAAGCAACCTTTTCAACCATACCAAGCTTGTCAGGCCGGAACTTGAAGTTTAAGCTACAATCGCGTCATTAAGTCATCCCCCTACCCGTTACCGTGACAGGCGGTGCTTCAAAAAAGGAGCTAGCGGTTGCGCCTAAACAGAGCCCATATGCTCAAGAATATCTCGAGAAGGAAGTATCGGAGAATTTTGCGGTTTGCATCTTCCGATTCCTTGCTAAGCAACCTTTTCAACCATACCAAGCTTGTCAGGCCGGAACTTGAAGTTTAAGCTACAATCGCGTCATTAAGTCACCCCCCTACCCGTTACCATGACAGGCGGTGCTTCAAAAAAGGAGCTAGCGGTTGCGCCTAAACATAGTCCGTATGCTCAAGAATATCTCGAGAAGGAAGTATCGGAGAATTTTGCGGTTTGCATCTTCCGATTCCTTGCTAAGCAACCTTTGCAACCATACCAAGGTTGTCAGGCCGGAACTTGAAGTTTAAGCTACAATCGCGTCATTAAGTCATCCCCCTACCCGTTACCGTGACAGGCGGTGCTTCAAAAAAGGAGCTAGCGGTTGCGCCTAAACCTAGTCCGTATGCTCAAGAATATCTCGAGAAGGAAGTATCGGAGAATTTTGCGGTTTGCATCTTCCGATTCCTTGCAAAGCAACCTTTCCAACCATACCAAGCTTGTCAGGCCGGAACTTGAAGTTTAAGTCTACAATCGACGTCATTAAGTCATCCCCCTACCCGTTACCGTGTACAGGCGGTGCTTTAAAAAGGAGCTAGCGGTTGCGCCTAAACAGAGCCCATATGCTCAAGAATATCTCGAGAAGGAAGT
>NC_049982.1:24036558-24037860 GCF_000003815.2 Branchiostoma floridae
GAATTTTGCGGTTTCGCCGTCTTACGCTGCGGAGGCGTTAGGCATTCCAACCATACCAAGCTTGTCAGGCCGGAACGTGAAGTTTAAGCTACAATCGCGTCAGTAAGTCACCCCCTTACCCGTTACCGTGACAGGCGGTGCTTCAAAAAAGGAGCTAGCGGTTGCGCCTAGACATAGTCCGTATGCTCAAGAATATCTCGAGAAGGAAGTATCGGAGAATTTTGCGGTTTGCATCTTCCGATTCCTTGCTAAGCAACCTTTCCAACCATACCAAGCTTGTCAGGCCGGAACTTGAAGTTTAAGCTACAATCGCGTCATTAAGTCATCCCCCTACCCGTTACCGTGACAGGCGGTGCTTCAAAAAAGGAGCTAGCGGTTGCACCTAAACATAGTCCGTATGCTCAAAAATATCTCGAGAAGGAAGTATCGGAGAATTTTGCGGTTTGCATCTTCCGATTCCTTGCTAAGCAACCTTTCCAACCATACCAAGGTTGTCAGGCCGGAACTTGAAGTTTAAGCTACAATAGCGTCATTAAGTCATCCCCCTACCCGTTGCCGTGACAGGCCGTGCTTTAAAAAGGAGCTAGCGGTTGCGCCTAAACATAGTCCGTATGCTCAAGAATATCTCGAGAAGGAAGTATCGGAGAATTTTGCGGTTTGCATCTTCCGATACCTTGCTACCTTGCTAAGCAACCTTTTCAACCATACCAAGCTTGTCAGGCCGGAACTTGAAGTTTAAGCTACAATCGCGTCATTAAGTCATCCCCCTACCCGTTACCGAGACAGGCGGTGCTTCAAAAAAGGAGCTAGCGGTTGCGCCTAAACAGAGCCCATATGCTCAAGAATATCTCGAGAAGGAAGTATCGGAGAATTTTGCGGTTTGCATCTTCCGATTCCTTGCTAAGCAACCTTTTCAACCATACCAAGGTTGTCAGGCCGGAACTTGAAGTTTAAGCTACAATCGCGTCATTAAGTCACCCCCCTACCCGTTGCCATGACAGGCGGTGCTTCAAAAAAGGAGCTAGCGGTTGCGCCTAAACATAGTCCGTATGCTCAAGAATATCTCGAGAAGGAAGTATCGGAGAATTTTACGGTTCGCATCTTACGATTCGATGCTAAGCAACGTTTCCAATCAGACCAAGCTTGTCAGGCCGGAACTGGAAGTGTAAGCTACAATCGCGTCATTTATATAAGTCATCCCCCTACCCGTTGCCGTGACAGGCGGTGCTTCAGAAAAGGAGCTAGCGGTTGCGCCTAAACAGAGCCCATATGCTCAAGAATATCTCGAGAAGAAAGTATTGG
>NC_049982.1:24038171-24040428 GCF_000003815.2 Branchiostoma floridae
GCGTCATTAAGTCATCCCCCTACCCGTTGCCGTGACAGGCGGTGCTTCAGAAAAGGAGCTAGCGGTTGCGCCTAAACAGAGCCCATATGCTCAAGAATATCTCGAGAAGGAAGTATCGGAGAATTTTGCGGTTTGCATTTATCGATTCCTTGCTAAGCAGCCTTTCCAACCATACCAAGGTTGTCAGGCCGGAACTTGAAGTTTAAGCTACAATCGCGTCATTAAGTCATCCCCCTACCCGTTGCCGTGACAAGCGGTGCTTCAAAAAAGGAGCTAGCGGTTGCGCCTAAACAGAGCCCATATGCTCAAGAATATCTCGAGAAGGAAGTATCGGAGAATTTTGCGGTTTGCATCTTTCGATTCCTTGCTAAGCAACCTTTCCAACCATATCAAGCTTGTCAGGCCGGAACTTGAAGCCTAAGCTACAATCGCGTCATTAAGTCATCCCCCTACCCGTTGCCGTGACAAGCTGTGCTTCAAAAAAGGAGCTAGCGGTTGCGCCTAAACAGAGCCCATATGCTCAAGAATATCTCGAGAAGGAAGTATCGGAGAATTTTGCGGTTTGCATCTTTCGATTCCTTGCTAAGCAACCTTTCCAACTATACCAAGGTTGTCAGGCCGGAACTTGAAGTTTAAGCTACAATCGCGTCATTAAGTCATCCCCCTACCCGTTGCCGTGACAGGCGGTGCTTCAGAAAAGGAGCTAGCGGTTGCGCCTAAACAGAGCCCATATGCTCAAGAATATCTCGAGAAGGAAGTATCGGAGAATTTTGCGGTTTGCATCTTTCGATTCCTTGCTAAGCAGCCTTTCCAACCATACCAAGGTTGTCAGGCCGGAACTTGAAGTTTAAGCTACAATCGCGTCATTAAGTCATCCCCCTACCCGTTGCCGTGACAAGCGGTGCTTCAAAAAAGGAGCTAGCGGTTGCGCCTAAACAGAGCCCATATGCTCAAGAATATCTCGAGAAGGAAGTATCGGAGAATTTTGCGGTTTGCATCTTCCGATTCCTTGCTAAGCAACCTTTCCAACCATACCTAGGTTGTCAGGCCGGAACTTGAAGTTTAAGCTACAATTGCGTCATTAAGTCATCCCCCTACCCGTTGCCGTGACAGGCGGTGCTTCAGAAAAGGAGCTAGTGGTTGCGCCTAAACAGAGCCCATATGCTCAAGAATATCTCGAGAAGGAAGTAACGGAGAACTTTGCGGTTTGCATCTTTCGATTCCTTGCTACGCAACCTTTCCAACCATACCAAGGTTGTCAGGCCGGAACTTGAAGCCTAAGCTACAATCGCGTCATTAAGTCATCCCCCTACCCGTTACCATGACAGGCGGTGCTTCATAAAAAGGAGCTAGCGGCTGCGCCTAAACAGAGCCCATATGCTCAAGAATATTTCGAGAAGAAATATTGGAGAATTTTGCGGTTTGCATCTTTCGATTCCTTGCTAAGCAACCTTTCGAACCATACCAAGGTTGTCAGGCCGGAACTTGAAGCCTAAGCTACAATCGCGTCATTAAGTCATCCCTCTACCCGTTGCCGTGACAGGCGGTGCTTCAGAAAAGGAGCTAGCGGTTGCGCCTAAACAGAGCCCATATGCTCAAGAATATCTCGAGAAGAAAGTATTGGAGAATTTTGCGGTTTGCATCTTTCGATTCCTTGCTAAGCAACCTTTCCAACCATACCAAGGTTGTCAGGCCGGAACTTGAAGTTTAAGCTACAATCGCGTCATTAAGTCATCCCCCTACCCGTTGCCGTGACAGGCGGTGCTTCAGAAAAGGAGCTAGCGGTTGCGCCTAAACAGAGCCCATATGCTCAAGAATATCTCGAGAAGGAAGTATCGGAGAATTTTGCGGTTTGCATCTTTCGATTCCTTGCTAAGCAACCTTTCCAACCATATCAAAGTTGTCAGGCCGGAACTTGAAGCCTAAGCTACAATCGCGTCATTAAGTCATCCCCCTACCCGTTACCATGACAGGCGGTGCTTTAAAAAAGGAGCTAGCGGTTGCGCCTAAACAGAGCCCATATGCTCAAGAATATCTCGAGAAGGAAGTATCGGAGAATTTTGCGGTTTGCATCTTTCGATTCCTTGCTAAGCAACCTTTCCAACCATACCAAGGTTGTCAGGCCGGAACTTGAAGTTTAAGCTACAATCGCGTCATTAAGTCATCCCCCTACCCGTTGCCGTGACAGGCTGTGCTTCATAAAAGGAGCTAGCGGTTGCGCCTAAACAGAGCCCATATGCTCAAGAATATCTCGAGA
>NC_049982.1:24040593-24042632 GCF_000003815.2 Branchiostoma floridae
AAAAGGAGCTAGCGCTTGCGCCAAACCAGATCCCCTATGCTCACGAATATCTCGAGAAGGAAGTAACGGAGAATTTTGCGGCTTGCAACTTTCGATTCCTTGCTAAGCAACCTTTCCAACCATACCAAGGTTGTAGGCGGACTTGAGTTAAGCTACAATCGCGTCATTAAGTCATCCCCCTACCCGTTGCCGTGACAAGCTGTGCTTCAAAAAAGGAGCTAGCGGTTGCGCCTAAACAGAGCCCATATGCTCAAGAATATCTCGAGAAGGAAGTATCGGAGAATTTTGCGGTTTGCATCTTTCGATTCCTTGCTAAGCAACCTTTCGAACTATACCAAGGTTGTCAGGCCGGAACTTGAAGTTTAAGCTACAATCGCGTCATTAAGTCATCCCCCTACCCGTTGCCGTGACAGGCGGTGCATCAGAAAAGGAGCTAGCGGTTGCGCCTAAACAGAGCCCATATGCTCAAGAATATCTCGAGAAGGAAGTATCGGAGAATTTTGCGGTTTGCATCTTTCGATTCCTTGCTAAGCAGCCTTTCCAACCATACCAAGGTTGTCAGGCCGGAACTTGAAGTTTAAGCTACAATTGCGTCATTAAGTCATCCCCCTACCCGTTGCCGTGACAGGCGGTGCTTCAGAAAAGGAGCTAGTGGTTGCGCCTAAACAGAGCCCATATGCTCAAGAATATCTCGAGAAGGAAGTAACGGAGAACTTTGCGGTTTGCATCTTTCGATTCCTTGCTACGCAACCTTTCCAACCATACCAAGGTTGTCAGGCCGGAACTTGAAGCCTAAGCTACAATCGCGTCATTAAGTCATCCCCCTACCCGTTACCATGACAGGCGGTGCTTCATAAAAAGGAGCTAGCGGTTGCGCCTAAACAGAGCCCATATGCTCAAGAATATTTCGAGAAGAAAGTATTGGAGAATTTTGCGGTTTGCATCTTTCGATTCCTTGCTAAGCAACCTTTCCAACCATACCAAGCTTGTCAGGCCGGAACTTGAAGCCTAAGCTACAATCGCGTCATTAAGTCATCCCTCTACCCGTTGCCGTGACAGGCGGTGCTTCAGAAAAGGAGCTAGTGGTTGCGCCTAAACAGAGCCCATATGCTCAAGAATATCTCGAGAAGAAAGTATTGGAGAATTTTGCGGTTTGCATCTTTCGATTCCTTGCTAAGCAACACTTTCCAACCATACCAAGGTTGTCAGGCCGGAACTTGAAGTTTAAGCTACAATCGCGTCATTAAGTCATCCCCCTACCCGTTGCCGTGACAGGCGGTGCTTCAGAAAAGGAGCTAGCGGTTGCGCCTAAACAGAGCCCATATGCTCAAGAATATCTCGAGAAGGAAGTATCGGAGAATTTTGCGGTTTGCATCTTTCGATTCCTTGCTAAGCAACCTTTCCAACCATATCAAACTTGTCAGGCCGGAACTTGAAGCCTAAGCTACAATCGCGTCATTAAGTCATCCCCTTACCCGTTACCATGACAGGCGGTGCTTTAAAAAAGTAGCTAGCGGTTGCGCCTAAACAGAGCCCATATGCTCAAGAATATCTCGAGAAGGAAGTATCGGAGAATTTTGCGGTTTGCATCTTTCGATTCCTTGCTAAGCAACCTTTCCAACCATACCAAGGTTGTCAGGCCGGAACTTGAAGTTTAAGCTACAATCGCGTCATTAAGTCATCCCCCTACCCGTTGCCGTGACAAGCTGTGCTTCAAAAAAGGAGCTAGCGGTTGCGCCTAAACAGAGCCCATATGCTCAAGAATATCTCGAGAAGGAAGTATCGGAGAATTTTGCGGTTTGCATCTTTCGATTCCTTGCTAAGCAACCTTTCCAACCATACCAAGGTTGTCAGGCCGGAACTTGAAGTTTAAGCTACAATCGCGTCATTAAGTCATCCCCCTACCCGTTACCATGACAGGCGGGTGCTTAGTGCTTAAAAAAAGGAGCTAGCGCTTGCGCCTAAACAGAGCCCATATGCTCAAGAATATCTCGAGAAGGAAGTAACGGAGAATTTTGCGGTTTGCATCTTTCGATTCC